>NW_027186546.1:3117141-3181111 GCF_028583685.1 Petaurus breviceps papuanus
TATTATTAATATTATTTTACATGTAATTGGGAAATAAGATATACAGGAACTGGGGCATAGAGATCCACTGATCCACCGTGCCCTACTGGAAAGTTGGAGGTGGTATGGGAGAAGATATGGGAGAGAGAAGATTGGAGGAGGGGATATCAGTGGGATTACTATTTTGGGGTGGCAGGTAGGGGAAAAATGGGGAGAAAATTTGTAACTCAAAATCTTGCAGAAATGAATGATGTAAACTAGAAGTTAATAAAGCATTTGATAAAAAAATATTAAAAAATTAGAAAATAATGTAAAAAAAGAAAAGAAATCCTTCTTACCTTATAGGGACGTAGGAAGGGAGGCAATTAATTAAAGTGCTGCAGGGACTGACAAAAGGAGGGCACATTTGAGAAAGTGGTAGAGAGAAGCAAAACAATGGTAAGGAGGGAAATAATAATAATAATCATAACTGTGAATGTAAAATGGATGAACTCTCCCATAAAATGGAAACTGATAGCATTGTAGATTAAAAAGCAAAATCCTACAATATGATGTTTACAAGGAAAACACTTGAAACAGAGGGACACAAATAGTAAAGGTAAGGGGCTGGAGTAGAATTTATTTTGCTGAAGTATAAAAGAGGGGTAGCAATTCTGATTGCAAACAAAGTAAACAGATCTAATTTAAAGAGATAAGGAAGGAAACTACATCTTGCTAAAAGGTACCATATACAATGAAGCAATATCAGTACTAAAGGTATATGCTCCAAACATCCAAATTCTTAAAGGAGAAGATAAATGAGCTACAGGAAGAGACAACAGATCTCAATTCTCCCCTCCCAGAATGTGATAAATCCAACAAAAAAAAGAAAAAAATAAGGAGGTAAACACAGTATTAGAAGTTAGATATGACAGATCTTTGAGGAAAACTAAATGGGAACTGAAAGAAATATACCTTTTCCCAGAAGTATATGGCACCTACACAAAAATTGACCATGCAATAGGGCATAAAAAATGTCTAGATCAAATGTAAAAAGGCAGAAATATTCTTTTTCTGATCATAATTCAATAAAAATTAAACTAAAAAAAGGGCAGTGGATACATAGATTAAAATTAGCTAGAAACTAAATAGATGGGACAGCTATGTGGCAAAGTGAATAGAGCACCAGACCTGGAGTGAGGAGGACCTGAGTTCAAATATAGCTTCAGACACTTTACACTGACTACCTGTTTGACCTTGAGCAAGTCACTTAATCCCAATTGCCCTTCAAACAGACAAAAAAAGAAAGAAATTACATCTGCAGGTACCAGCACTGCCAGCTGCCATCTTCTGAGCCTTCCTGAGCTGTAGCCAGAGGCAGAAAGGTGGAAACCTGAAGTGGGCAGACCACCCCTCTCCCACAGGTAACTCTGTGAGCCTCAAGGTAACTCAGGGGAAACACTGAGAGTTCTGGCCTTGGCCTCAGTCTAGACACCCAGAGGCTACAGCACAAAAATTTAACAAGAAAACCCCTACCTCCCAGTCTGAAAAGAGCAGTATATCTGTACCCCAGAAGCAGATATCCACTCTAGAAATTCAGGACATAGGCAATCACAATGGGCAAGATGAAATCTGTCAAATCAAGAATGACCCTTTTATAGTGAGCAAGAACAGCCAAATTCAGAAAACAACATGGACTCTATACTCACACCTGAGACCACAGAAGGTAATATAAAATGGTCTCAAGTCCAAAAAGCATTCTTGGAGGAGCTCAAGAAAGATTTTAAAAGCCAAATTAGAGAGGTAGAAGATTAAATCTACAGTGAGCAAATGGGAAAAAACTCACTGAAGAAAACAAATCCTTAAAAAATGAAATTGGTGAACTGGGATGGAATGTTCAAAATCTAACTGGAGAAAATACCTCCCTAAAAATGAAAACTGAACATATGGAAAGGGAGCTTCAATAACTAACCAGGGAAAATAATTCACTAAAAATTAGAATCAGTAAAATTGAAGCTTAAGACTCTATTATTTATCAAGAGTCAGTCAAACAAACATAAAGATTGAAAAATTAGAAGAAAGTATAAAATATCTGACTGAAAAAACTGACCTGGAGAACAGATGCAGGAGAGATAACCTAAGAATTATTGCTCTACCAGAAAGCCATGATGAAAAAAACAGCCTGGACCACATCCTCCAAGAGATTGTCAAAGAAAACTGGCCTGAGGGCCTAGAATCAGAGGGTAAAATAGTTATCAAAAGAATTCTCCAGACTCTTCCTGAAAGAGATCCCAAATTGAAAACTCCAATAAATATAGTAGCCAAATTCCAGAATTACAAGGTCAAGGAGAAAATACTGCAATCAGCAAAAAAGAAACAATTCATATATCATGGAACTACAGTCAGGATTACACAGGACCTAGCAGCTTCTACATTAAAAGACTGGAGGGATTAGTATTTGATGTTTCATAAAGCAAAACAGCTAGGACTGCAACCAAGGATCAACTACCCAGCACAACTGAGCATAATCTTTTAGGCAAGGAGATGGTCATTTAATGAAATAAGGGACTTCCAGACTTTGCTGATGAAAAAGCCAGAGCTCAATAGAAAATTTGATCTCCAATTGCAAAACTCAAGAAAGACATAAAAAGGTAAACAAGGAAAACACATACTCGTACACACACACAAACACACACAGGTACATAATTTGGGATTAAATAAGAGCAAACTGTTTACATCCTTATGTGAGAAGTGGATACCTGTCAATATTGAAATTTATATAATTATTGTGACATTTAAAAGGGATATACATACATAGAGGGCATGGTTATAAATGAACTAATCTGATGATAAAAAAACATTATTAAGGGGTACAAAAGAATTGTAATGGGAGAAAAGGAAAGGATGAGGCAGAAAAAGGTAAACTGCCATACAAAAAGGCATAAAAACATACTATAGGAGAGGGGAAAGGGGGAGGGAGACGAACATCATATGAACTTTATTCTCATTGGTTCTGGTTCAAAGAGGGATTGTCATTATCAGTTAAGTTTAGGTTTCTAACATGAAAAAATGCAAAAACTCATTATAATAGAGGGAAAGGAGGGAGGGAGAGGAGCACTGTATGCAATTTACTCTCATGGGTTTGGGTTCAAGGAGGGAATAACATACTCCCATTAAGTATAAAAATCCATTGTGCAGGAGGGGTAGGACAGGGATAAAAATGGAGGGAGTGTCTGGAAGGGAGGGAAATAGTAGTAATGAGAAAGGGTAGATAAAGAGGTAGGGCACAGGGAAGGAATGCTGAGGAAGGCAGTGGTGAAAAGGAAAACTCTTAAGGAGGGGAAGGGAGAAGGAAAAAACAAAAACATAAAAAGGGGAGGGAATAGGGTGGAGGGAAAGACACAGATAATAATCATAACTGTGAAGGCGAATGGGATGAACTCTCCAATAAAACAAAGGTGGATAGAAGATTGGATTAAAACCATGATCCTATAATATGCTGTCTACAAGACATACATTTGAATTAAGGGGATATGCACAGGGTAAAGGTAAAAGGCTGGAGCAGAATATACTATGCTTCAGCTAAAGTAAAAAAAAAGCAGGGGTAGCAATCCTTATCTCAGATAAAGCAAAAGAAAAAATAGATCTAATTAAAAGAGATAAGGAAGGTAACTATATCCTGCCAAAAGGCACCATCAAGAATGAAGCAATATCATTGCTTAACCTATATGCAACAAGTAGTATAGCATCCAAATTCCTAGAGGAGAAGTCAAGGGAATTAGAGGAAGAAATAGATAGCAAAACTATACTAGTGGGGGACCTCAATCTCCCCCTCTCTGAACTTGATAAATCTAACCTCAAAATGAACAAAAAAGAAGTTAAGGAGGCAAATAGAATTTTAGAGAGGCAAGACATGATAGATCTTTCTGGAGAAAACTTAATGGGGAGCAAAATGATTATGCCTTCTGAGAGGTACATGGCACATACACAAAAACTAACCATGTACTAGGGTATAAGTACCTCACAATTCAGTGCAGAAAGGTAGAAATATTGAATGCATCATTCTAAGATCATGATACAATAAAAATCATATGCAATAAAGGGCCATGGAAAGATAATCTAAAAACCAATTAGAAATAATTTAATCATAAAGAATAAGTGGGTCAAACAAGAAATTATAGAAACAATCAGTAACTTCATTCAAGAGAATGACAATAATGACACAGCATACCAAAACTTGTTGGATGCAGCAAAGGCAGTTTTTATGGGAAGTTTTATATCCCTGAATGCATACCTAAATAAATTAGAGAAAATGGAGGTCCATGAATTAGACATGCAATTGAAAAAGCCAGAAAAAGAACAAATTGAAAATCCACAATTAAGTAGTAAATTAGAAATAATGAAAACCAAAGGAGAGATTAATAAAATTGAAATTAAGAAAACTACTGAATTAATTAATAAAACTAAAAGCTGATATTATGAAAAAACAATAAAACTGATAGAACTTTAGTCAATATTATAAAAAAAGAAAGAAGAAAAACAAATTATGAGTATCAAAAATGAAAAAAAGTAAATCTACCTCCAATGAAGAGGAAATTAAAACAATAATTAGAAATTATTTTGCCAAATTGTATGCACATAAATTTGATAATCTTAGTGAAATGGATGAATATTTACAAAAATATAAGTTGCCCAGATTAACTGAACAGGAAGTAAATTACTTAAAAAACCCCATCTCAAGAAAAAGAAATAAAACAAGCCATCAGTGAAATCCCTAGGAAAGAATCTCCAGGGACAGATGTATTTTCTAGAGAATTCTATCAAACATTTAAAGAACAAGTGATTCCAGTTCTGTGCAAACTATTTGAGAAAACTGGTGAAAAAGGAGTCCTACCAAATTCTTTTTATGACACAAATATGGTACTGATATCTAAATCAGGAAGAGACAAAATAGGGAAAGAAAATTATAGACCAATTTCTCTCATGAATATAGATGGAAAAAATTTAAATAAAATATTAGCAAAAATACTACAGCAACTTATCACAAGTATCACTTTGATCAGGTAGGATTTATTCCAGGAATGCAAGGATCGTTCAAAGTTAGGAAAACTGTCAGTATAATTGATCATATCAACAATAAAGCTAGCAGAAACCATATGATTATCTCAATATATACAGAAAAGAATTTTGACAAAATACAACATCCATTCCTATCAAAAACACAAGAAATGTAGGAATAAATGGAGTCTTCCTTAAAATAATAGTTAGCATTTATTTAAAGCCATCAGCAAGTATTATATGGAAAGGGGGTTAACAAGAAGCATTTCTAACAAGATCAGGGGTGAAACGAGGCTTCCCACCATCACCCATATTATTCAATCTGGTACTAGAAATGTTAGCAGTAGCAATTAGAGAAGAAAAAGAAATCAAAGGAATCAAATTAGGTGAAGAAGAGACCAAGCTATCACTTTTTGCAGATGATATCATGATATCCTTAGAGAATCCTAGAGAATCAAGTAAAAAACTACTTGAGACAATAAATAAATTGGGCAAAGTTGCAGGATATAAAATAAACCCACATAAATCCTCAGCATTCCTACATATTTCCAACAAAATTCAACAGCAAGATATAGAAAAAGAAATCCTATTTTAAATTACTGCAAACATTACAAAATATTTGGAAATCTGCCTGCCAAAACAAACCCAAGACCTATATGGACACAACTACAAAACACTTTTCACACAAATAAAGTCATATCTAACTAATTGCAAAAACAGAAAGTGCTCATGGCTGGGTCAACGTAATATAATAAAAATGACAATTTTACCTAAATTAAATTACACATTTAGTGCCCTACCAATCAATCTACCAAAAAATTACTTTATAGAGCTAGAAAAAATAGTAACAGTTCATATGGAAGAACAAAAGATACAGAATATCAAGGGAATTAATGAAAAGAAATGCTAAGGAAGGTGGCCTCGCCATACCAGATTTTAATCTCTAATATAAAGCAGTAGTCATCAAACCTACTTGATACTGACTGAAGCATAGAGTAGTGGATTAGTGAAACAGATTGGGTACATGAGACTCAGCAGTTAATGACTATAGTAATCTATTGTTTGATAAGCCCAAAGACCCCAGTTGTGGGGATAAGAACTCACTATCTGACAAAAACTACTGGGAAAACTGGAATATAGTATGGCAGAAACTGGGCATAGACTAACACCATATGCCAAAACCAAGTTTAAATGGGTGCATAATGTAGGTATAAAGGCTGATGCTGTAAGCATTCTGTGAAAGCAAGCAATAGATTACCTGTCAGATTTATGGAGAAGGGAAGATTTTATGACCTAACAAGAGTTAGAGAACATTATGAAATGCAAAATGGATAATCATGATTACATTAAATTGAAATGTTTCTGTAGAAACAAAGCCAATGTAACCAAGATTAAGAGGGAGGTGGGAAATTGGGAAATAATTTTTACAACCAGTATCTCTGATAAAGGCCTTATTTCTAAAATATACAGAGAATTGAGTCATATCTATAAGAATACAAGTCATTCCCCAATTGATAAATGGTCAAAAGATATGAACAGCAAATTTTCAGAGGTAGAAATTAAAGATATCTATAACCATATGAAAAAATCCTCTAAATCACTATTGGTTAGAGAAATACAAATCAAAACAACTCTGAGGTATCACATCTCACTGGTCAGATTAGATTAGATGAAAAAATAGGAAAATTACAAATGCTGGAGAGGATGTGGAAAAATTGGAACACTAATGCATTGTTGGTCGAGTTGTGAATTGAATCAACCATTCTGGAGGGCAATCTGGAACTATGCCCAAAGGGTTATAAATAATCACGTGCTCTTTGACCCAGTAATATCACTTCTAGGTTTGTATCTCAAAGAGATCATAGAAGTGGGAGGAAGACTTATATGTTCAAAAATATTTATTGCAGCTCTTTTTGTGGTGGCAAAGAATTGGAAATTAAGGGGATGCCCATCAATTGGAGAATTGCTAAACAAGTTGTAGTATATTAATGTAATAGAATACTATTGTGCTATAAGAAATGAGGAGCAGATAGAGTTCATATTTACCTGGAGAGACGTACAAACTGATGCTGAGTAAGAAGAGCAGAACCAGGAGAAATTTGTACACAGTTGCAGACACAACATATGTGTGATGACCAGCTTTGATAGACTGGGCCCTTCTCAGCAATGCAAGGTTATAAGACAACTCCAAAAGACTCATCATGGAAGGAGATGTCTACATTCAGAGAAAGAACTAGAAAGAACAGAATTTGAATGCAGACTGAAGCAAACTACCTGCTCTCTTTTTTTTTCTTGTTTGTTTTTGTTTCCTCTTTCCCTTTGTTCATTCCATCAGTTACAATCCTTCTTTACAACCTGACTAATATCTAATATTAAAGTATTTGCATATCCTATACTTGATTGCATTCTGCCATGGGGGGGGGAGGAGAGGGAAGGGAAGAAAATTTGAAAGTCAAGGAATTGTGGAATTAATCTTGTAAACTAAAAGTAAACAAACAAATTAATAAAGATGAAAAAAAGAAAAACTATCAGTATAATTGACCATATCAATAACAAAAGCAATATAAATCATATTATTATCCCAATAGATGCTGAAAAAACTTTTGAAAAAATACAACACCCACCCTAGAGAATCAACTAAAAACTACTTGAAATAATTAACAATTTTAGCCAAATTGCAGTATATAACATAAATCTACATAAAGCATCAACATTTTTATATGACCAACAAAATCCGCCAGCAAGAAATAGAAAGAGAAATTTCGTTTACAAATAACTATAAATAACATAAAATACTCAGCAGTACCTGAGGACAATCCAAGAACCCATATGACCACAATTACACACTTTTCACACAAAGACAGACATAAAAAAATTGAAAAAATATCAATTGCTCATGCGTAGACCAAGCCAATGTAATAAAAATGATAATTCTGCCTGAAATAATTTACTTATTCGATGCCATGCCAATCAAACTACCAAAAAGTATTTGATAGACCTAGAATAAACAACCAAAAAAATTCATCTGGAAGAACAAAACTTCAAGATTATCAAGCTAATTAAATTTTAAACATACAAAGGAAGGTGACCTAGCAATACCAGATCTCAAACTATGTTACAAAGCAGTAATCAACCAAAGTTTCTGGTACTAACTAAAAAATAGAGTGGCGGATCAATGGAAAAGAGTAGGCATACAAGGCACAGTAGTCAATGATCACATTAACATAGTGTTTGATAAATCCAAAGACCCCAGCTTTGGGGATAAGAATTCAGTATTTGAAAAAAACTGCTGGGAAAACTAGAAGACAATAAAATACAACCTAGCTATAGTCCAACATCTGACACCATATAGCATGATATGGTCAAAATGGATCCATAATTTAGACTTTAAGGGTGACACCATAAGCAAAATAAAACAGCAAGTAATAGTCTACCTATCATATCTATGGGGAAGGGAAGAATCCATGACCAAATAAGAAATAGCATTATGAAGTGTAAAATAGATAATTCTTATCATATTAAATTAAAAAATCTTTTGTACAAACAAAACCATGGTTAGAAGGAAAGCAGAGAGACAATCTTTACAACAAGTGTCTCTGAAAAAGGTTTCACTTCTCAAGTATATAGAGGACTGAGTAAAATTTATAAAAATACAAGTCACTCCCCAATCAATAAATGGTCAAAGGATATGAACCAGTAGTTTTTAGATGAAGAAATCAAAGTTATGCATAGGCATATGAATAAATGCTCTAAATCATTATATATTACCAAAATGCAAATTGCAACAACTCTGAGGTACCACCTCATACCTATCAGATTGGCTAATATGAAAAAAAAATGAAAAAGATAAATGTTGGGAAGGATGTGGGAAAATTTGGACACTAATACACTGTTGGTAGTTATGAACTGATCCAGCCATTCTGGAAAGTGATTTGGAACTATACCCAAAGGGCAATAAAACTGTTCATACCCACCTTTTGATCCAGCAATCCAGTTGCTTGGTCTGTATAACAAAGAGACCATAAAAGGAGGAAAGAACCTAAATGTGCAAAAATATTTATAGTAGCCCTTTTCTTGTTGGCAAAATATTGGATATTAAGGTGATGCCCATCAATTGAGGAATGGATGAACAATGAATATGAATGTATATATCAACGTTTATGAATGTGATAGGATACTATTGTTCAATAAGAAATGATGAGCAGGTAGATTTCAGAAAAAACCTGGAATGACTTGTATGAACTGATATAAAGTGAAGTGAGCAGAACCAGGAAAATGCTGTATACAGTATCAGCCACACTATGTGATGATCAGCTATGAATAACTCAGCTCTTCTCAGCAACAGAA
The DNA here is from genome assembly GCF_028583685.1 of Petaurus breviceps papuanus. NCBI lineage: Eukaryota > Metazoa > Chordata > Mammalia > Diprotodontia > Petauridae > Petaurus > Petaurus breviceps. Next base: position 3,126,505 of record NW_027186546.1, read on the forward strand.
TGATCAAAGACAAATACAAAGGACTCTTCAAGGAAAATGCTATTCACACCCAGACAAAGAACTGATGGACTTTGAATACAGATCAAAACATATTTTTTCACATACTCTATTATTTTTCCTGGTTTTATTCCCTTTTTATCTGTTTCTTTTCTAACCACTGTGACTAACACAGAAATAGATTTTGCCTAATAGCACATGTATAACCTATATCAAATTGCCTACAAATTGTAACAAATTACAATTTAGGAGGAAAGGAGAAAAATTTGAAATTCAAAATTAAAAAAAAAGCTAAAAATTGCCTTGACATGTAATTGTTATAAAAAAAAACAAATACTAATTTTAAAAATGCTGCCATGAATATTTTGGTGTATATGTGAGCTTTATTTTTCTACATTGAATTTTTTGGAGTATATTTCCAGGTGTGGGGATTCCTATATCAAATGAGGTCAACAACTTTGTTACTTTTATTGTATAATTCCAGAGAAATTTGCAAAATGGTTGGACCCATTCGCAGCTCCTCTAATAGCATATTATTTCACCTGACTTACTGTTGATTCTTCAATACTGTATTGGCTATTTTCACTTTTTATCATATTTGTAATTTTGAAGAATGTTAGATGATACATTAGAATAGTTTAAATTTTAATTTCTCTTATTATTAATTATTTGACACATTTTGTGATTCTGAGAAGAAAAAGTAGTCATTCTTTTCATATGTTGAACCCTCAATTACTTAACTAAGGCCACATCAAAGAATCAAATAATTATGAAAGACAGAATGTGGTAGGATTGGTGCATAGATTTGATGAACTGAGTTTTTGCCAATATTGGGGATGGTTTTAATTTAAAACTAGAAAAATCAAGATTTAAGTCTTAGACTTTTTTTTTTAGGAAACCACCATATCACATAGAAGACTTACTAGGTTAAATAAAAATTTGGTACTGTAATACTCATGATAAATAAGCTATAAATCATCTAATGCTGGCTTTAACAGAGGTTAAAATTCTTATTACAAGTGAAATTATTGGAATTGTTTTCAAGTAAGGATATTAGTGATTTGTAAGAATGACACCCCTAGTTAGAGAGTTATTGAAATTAATTTAGTCCTATTTAGTGGTATAGGGTGTTTATATCAGCCATTTGACATTTCCCACAAGCTATGATTGAATGCCTTCCTTTAGTGAGTATGAAAAGAAAAGGTTTCAAAAAATGTGCCTGTGGCTAAAATGGCTAAAGCAGGATACCAATTTCTGACTAGGAATACCTTAATTAGTGGGCTAACCTCTAGAGGTTCCTTTTAAACTCTGGGATAAGGAAACAATTTCTTTATCCCAAATTTAAAAAAAAATCTAGGAAAGCAAAAATGATAAAATTATCTCCCAAACAAATACCACAAACTAAATATAACTTAAAGAGTTTATCCTTTAAAGAAAATTATCAAGCACATTAATAATAATAGCTAACATTTATATAGTACTTAATATGTTCCAGGCACTGTGCTAAACCTTTGTAATTATTATCTCATTTGATCCTCACAAAAACTTTAGGAGGTAAGTACTATTATTATACCCTATTTTATAGATGAAGAAACTGAGGCAAATGGGGTTAAGTGACTTACCCAGGGTCATAATTAGTAAGTAAATGTCTAAAACCACATTTGGATTGATATTCCTAACTCCAGACCTATTTCACTAGAAGCCTGTCTTGGTAGAAAATGGAGAAATTGGAACTTTTAACCTTCTAGTCTTCTATGAATCATTATATAGAGAATTGTAATCAGCTATTCTCTATGTAGATACCAGAGTGAGAGGAACTCAGTTTAAATTATAATAGAAAAGTGTAGATTATTATGGAAGAGCATTTTCAGATTCCTTCCTGTCATTTGAAACAAAACATATCTTTGGACTGCATTGATGACCTGTTATCACACCATGTTTAAATTATATGGCAACCTTGTTTTTTATGGGGACTAATATATTATTTTATGAGAACAAAATCAAGCTTATAATAAAAAGCGTTTTCCAAATATTTTTGGCATTTCCATAGCAAGATATCATTTTTTACTTGAGCCAACATATAACCTCCTCAGTGACCACCCAGTGTCAAATTTTGCTGCTGTTCTTCCAGGCCAAAATACTGCTTGGCAGGCAACAATGAGAAAGAGAGAGGGAAGGGAGGAAGAAAGGAAGAAAGGAAGGAAGGAAGGAAGGAAAGAAGGAAGGAAGGAAAGAAGGAAGGAAGGAAAGAAGGAAGGAAGGAAGGAAGGAAGGAAGGAAGGAAGGAAGGAAGGAAGGAAGGAAGGAAGGAAGGAAGGAAGGAAGGAAGGAAGGAAGAAAGGAAAGAAGGAAGGAAGGAGAGAGGAAAGGAGGAAAGGAGGGAGGGATGGAGGAAGGATGAATTCTATTGTCTCTTTTTTTTTCCAGTTTTTCCTTATTAATGTGGACCTTAGGAGTGCCCTTCTGTTGGAATATTCTCCCAATCCATATTCACAGAGTAGGCATCTGTATCTTGATTGGATAATAGATTAATTTTTTTCTTTACCCAGGGAGAATTATTTTAAAAGGGTCATAGGCTTAAGTTAAATTCTCATAAGGTAACATCATCTGGCATCAGCAAGATGGGAGACATTTTATTTCTACAGAGACTTATCTCTATGCCTACAGAGTTACACCATTAAGGGGCTGCTATTATGCTTACACAAAACTTCAGTTTTGTTCTTCCCTATGTGAACCTTCTATCAATCCTCCTTGATGCTATAGAGTTTATCCAAATAAGTGTAGGTGTAGCTGGAAAGTACACCATATCCATTCCTGACTCCCTGCAGGAAAAACAACAAAATCACTGTTTTTTATTCATTCTTAATGACCAGGAGTAATTACTTCCTTAAATTCTAAAGCATGTCTACATCAGTGTGAGACATACTCATTTTTTGAGTATGCATCCATAAAATGAAATTAATGTAATGTCATAAACTATTTTAAGGCTTGTCCCAAACTTAGGGTAAAGGTCCTGTTCAGAGAAGACCAAAAAGTTAATTTTGATCTATTATCAGCCATATATTTTCAATATTTGGAATAACATGAAGAAGGGCAGGGATTTTCAGAAGGAAAAATACCTTCCTGTTTGCAATTGATAGAATTTTCCCCTTTCTTTGGAGAATTTATTTGGCTTTCTTCTTTCTTTATAAAAGCAATATTCAGGAGAAGAATGCACTTACTTCTGCCTCTGGACACAGTAGCACTGTCTAGCTATAAGATCTAAAGGGCTACTCAATGTGTGGTAGTTAGATAGGAATATAATAGACTGACAAAAGTTTAGAGCCGTCTAATATGGAATGTGGGCTTCCTGTGTTGCTTCGTGTAACCACTTTATTTGTTTCACAATTTGCCATACTTGATCTGTTAGGCTGGCTGGATAAAAAGGTTTAGGGACATGAAACAATTTTTCCTCAGATGCACCAATTTCTAGCATTGAAAGGACAATTTTCAGTATTTTTTCCATAACATTTCCTTAATTCATTGTCCAAGAATGGCAAGAATCCTCCAACCCTCATTCCTGTATTTTGTATGTGTGCTCGTATAATTGTAGAAATACAAATAAGAGTTCCCATGAATCTCACCATTTCTTACCATGGATTTGAGCATGATAAATAAAGCAGCCATGATGCCAACTGCCAGCTGCCAATTGCAGTTCAATTCCATGCCTCTTTCAAAATTTAAGAGGAATTTACATTCTTTCTTTAAAAACGGAGAAGGGGATATTTTTTCAGGGAAAAGAGAAACAAGCATTTATTGAGTGCCATCTACATGCCAGGTGTTATACTTTCTAAGTGCTTTACAAATATTATAGCATTGAATTATTTATTTACATATTTGTAAAATCATTTATTAGATAGAAGAATGTGTGTGTGTATGTGTGTTTAAGGCAAACAAGATTTTTCATCTGAACTGGCCACTTTCAGTTTATAATTCAAATTCAGGAGATTTTATGCTGTCTGATTTCCAACACCTAGAGTAGGGGAAAGTAAATATGAAACAGACTGATTCTAAACTAGGAAGCCAGAGAATGAATAGGTGTTTTTTAAAGAGTTTTAAAAATAGATTTCTTTTATCCATATTCAGTTTTCTATGACCCCTTCACTCAAGAAAAAGGAAATTGGAGGTAAAAGGTATATATGGGGGAGGAAGAGAATCCTAGGGAGGCTTGAAATAGCAGGTCCACTTTGTAAAAAAGGCCTACAGATGTTCATTCAGTAGTTTTTGATTCTTAGTTTCTGTGCATTTTTAACCACCTTGGTTATCTGATTTTATAGACCTCAGCAGATTAAAAGCAGATAAATGGAGAGGAAAAGTTGTTTAAGAGACAGAAGCTCATGGCAGAGGATAGCTGACCCCAGAGAGAAGACAGAAATACTGTGTGATGTCATGCCAACTGTTGGCCTGAGTAATCAAGAAAAGATGAAGAGACAGCATTTTCTTCAGCATACTCTATTTTAAAAGAAAAAAAGAATCATGACAGTATAAGACTTTAGAAAGATTTTCACTGTAATTAAAAAAAAATAATTAGCACTGAAAGTGGCAAGCTTTAGGATTCTTTGGTTTGGTCTGGTTTAGTTTTTTCCAGATCAGGGGTAGGGAACCTTCAGCCCAGAGGCCACATGTTCCCCCGTAGGTCCTCATGTGAGACCCAAATAAGTAAAAATGCTGCACTTGTGGACCTAGAGGGCCACATTTGGCCTCAAAGCCACAGGTTCCCCACCGCTGGACCCTAGACCTATGCTTTCAACACTGTAGCGAGTGCCTCAAGTGAGACACCTCCCTCTACCAAAGCAAACAGGCATGGCTGTACAATTATGTAACTGTTGTGCCAATATTTTTTAATCTCAGAGAATTGCCTGGGGTCACTGAGAGGTTTACTTACTTGCCTAGGGTAAAAGAATCCATACATGTCAGGGGCAGGATTTGAACCTATGTCGTCTTGACACTGAGACCTTGTCACTGTACACTACACCAGGCTTCCTGTCATATGAATGGCAATAATTGAACAAAAAAATCATCTGTATAGAATACTTAGTTTCTTGAAAATGTCAGTTAAAGTAGGTATTACTGTTCTGGATTTTAAAATCAGTCAAACAATATAGGAAATGCAATGAAAACTTAGCAGTAGCCAAATAATTAAATAGAATAATCATTATTCTAGAAACAGGAACATAGTATTTCTAATTATAACCTACACTAATACTTTGAAATGTGACCCCAGTAAAAAGTCATTTATTTTTATCATTAATTCTCCCATCTACAAAATGGAAATTACAAAATTGGTCAATATTAAGATATACCAAAACTATTAAAAAAAGTTCTAAAAAAAACAAAGGCTTTAAAAAAAACCAACTAGAGCAAGAAAATGTAGTTACTTCAATAGTTATTTCTTAAATTTTCTTTCTTTCCCCATATCCTATATGTCCATATCCTGTAAAGTCATCTCAACTTTATAAAAGGATTTTTAAAAATCATTTAATGTCCTAAGTAACTAAATCTACCAGCTCCTTTGATTCTCCAGTGGGTTTCACTTTATGGGTTCTGTTTTTAACTATCTATCCTAATTGTTTAACTCTGCCCCAATAATTGTTAATTCTACATATTTAGACGTTGTTTTGATTTCCTTTCTCTGACCTTGCTTTATTTCCTCCTCATATTCTTTCTAACTGGTGTTTTTGTCTTTGTTCATTTTTTCTCACACATAAATTAAAATAGCTAAATTGCAATTATACAAGTGAACTTTCAATTCATTTATGACTTAGACCACTTTAACATATATTATGATACAAACTAGAAATCTGAAAGACTAAAAGGTATCATTCATAACATTTCAGGTTTTTTGCCTTATACATCCTGTTAATAAATAAACCCCCGTTATTAAACCCAATTATTGTCCGTGAACTCTGCTCCTATCAAGAATAAGGATAGAACTTGACCAGAGATTTCATTGGCATAGGGAACTCTGTGGATGACCAAAATACATTTTATCTCGAAATTCAATAATGAAAAACAATATAGGTCCTGCTAATATATATATTAGACCTATATATGGAGCTGATAAAAGCCTAAAGAATTAACAGATAAATGAATAAATATGTTACAATTTTGACTACAGGAAGAAAGGACAAATTCAGAAAATATACTATGAGAAAATTTAGCACATCGCTATTCACATAGTGGGCACTTAGAACATGTTTGTTGATGAATTGTCTTATTTGTCTCACGGTTGCAGGTGACCCAAAGGGCAAAGCATAGATATATGGGTGTAGCAGTGTGTCCCATTTTACTTATGGTTATACACTGGCCTTATGTTCCCTCTATATGATACTACATTCCTCCACTCTTTGAATTTTATTGTCTATTTTCCAACTCTGGGATGCTTTCTCTCCTTTACCTTTGGTTCTTATCTTCCTTTAAATCTCAGCTTAAATCATACCTTCTGCAGGAGGACTTTTGTGATCTCTTCTACCTTCTACCCCCTACTCCCTACCCACCATCCTACATGAGTACCTTCTCTCTGAGATGACCTTCCATTCATATTGTACAACTCTCACATGGATGTAATTATTTGCAAGATTTCTTCTCCATTAGAATTTGAACTCCTTGAAAGCAGGGAGTAATGTTTTGCCTTTCTCTATATCTTCAGTTCTAAGTACAGTGTCTTGCACATAGTACAAATGTATGAACTTAGGGGCAGCTAGGTGATGCAGAATAGAGCACTGGCACTGGAGTCAGGAGGACCTGAGTTCAAATCCGGCCTCAGACACTTAACACAAAAACTAGCTTTGTGACCTTGGGTAAGTCACTTAACCCCAATTGCCCTCCAAAAATCCAAAAAACAGTATGAACTTAATGCTTGTTGACTGAGTGACTAACTATAAGAAGTAACTGTCATAAAAGGTATCATCTGACACATGTCTGATTGGAAAATGTGGGCAGGTAATGCAGAGATAACAGATGGGCAGCCTCACTATTGCACTTTCATGTAATAACTATTCCCATACACAAAGGTATATAACCAATTCCTTGGGTAAATAGAATCTATGGACAACTTAGGGACAACAATCAATAGAAGGAAAAAACATAATTCATGTAATTATGATTCACTGTGGTGCATTCATTTACATTGATAAGATCATGGATCCACAGGGGTATTGCTGTTTCCATTGATTATCATCATTATATAACTAAAGCACTTTGAAAACTTTAAAGTGCTATATAACTGCTATCTGTTTTATCATTATTATGCAAATAGTTTAAATATTTGCCTATATATGATGCTGTAATTAATAGGTGTTTTTAACATCTTTTGGAACACCATGTACATGTATACATACATGTAGAAATACACTAAAAATGTACATACTTATATATGTGTAGGCATACATATAGTTATATTATGCCTCTGTGTGTGTATGTAAAACATTTCACATGTATTTAAATGTAATGATTTATCTTTGCCCTCAGGTAGATGAAAACTCTATGCCATTAATGTGGAAACAGCTGAAATGAGCCTTTAAATGTATAAAGAATGCATGAATTAAATAACCAACTTGTTATCATTATGTATAAATACAATGTAAAGAGGTAAACACATAATATGCAGAAATAAAATGCATTTGGCATGTGGATATGATTATATTTTCCTTTATGTGTTTTTTTTCCAAACTAAGTTTTTTTCCCCTTGTTAGCTACTGGGTATTTTCAATGATCATTTCTCTTCATGGCTGACCTAAATTTTTCTTTCTTCTTATAAAAATCTGAGACTATTATGTTGCCATCTTAGTAAGCTGATATTTCTCACAGCATTTGTTCTGAATTGTCTCACATTTTCTCCCCATGTTATACCTTTGGTAACAAGTTAAAAGTGGAAAGAAAAAAAGTAACTGCAAACATGAAATCTCTGTAATGGAATTTTGCATTGTGAAGTCAATTTTCAGTTGGGCAAATGAAAAATGAAAAAAAAAGAAGCATAATTTAGTGCTGTTTTTCCTGGCCATTGCCATTTCCAAAGATTTTCAAAATAAATGGAACTGATACATATACTCATGTCCAACATTATTTTAAGGATTTTTTTTAATATATCCCTCTTGATGCTGTAATTATTAGCATTAGTATTAATATTATTAGGGGCAGCCAGGTAGCACAGCGAGTAAGAGCACCGGCTCCAGTGTCGGGATGACCTGGGGACCAAATCTGGGCTCAGACACTTAGCACCCACCCAGAAACACCTGGCCATGTAACCTTGAGCAAGTTACTTAACCCCAATTGCTTAGGGGAGGCCAGGTGGCTCAGCGAGTAAGAGCACTGGCTCCAGTGTTGGGATGACCTGGGCTCAGACACAGCACCACACCCAGAAATAACTGGCTGTGTAACCTTGAGCAAGTTACTTAACCCTGATTGCTTAAAAAAAAGTATTAATATTATTATTATTACTATTACTATTATGACCCTAAATTCTTGCCACTTTCTACAAATAGTCTGTTTTAATCCTCCTGGTTGTTAATGTTTTTTGCTTGATGAAATTGCTCTGAAATTCCTTGTACATAAGTTACAGATCCTAAACAGACAATATTCATAAGAACAAGGACTTTCATTTTTTTTTACTTTGTTCCCTTGAATATAATAACTACTTCATATGTATTTGGGGTTTCTTTAGTTTTTTTTTAATTTTTAATTAAAAGCCTTTTTACATAAATTATCTCATTTTCTTTTCATAATAATCATTTAAGGTAGGAAGGAGGCATATTATTGACAAAAACTGCTAAGAAAAAGGGACAGCATTCTGGCAGAAATTAATATTAGATCAACAACTTATACTATGCACCAAATTAGCTCCAAATGGATATATGACTTTGATATAAAAGTTCACATCATAAATAAGAGGACCAAGGAAGAAAAAAAATATTTCAGATCACAAGACATAAAATGGGTAGTTTTGATTATGTAGATTAAAATGGTTTTACACAAATAAATCTACAGTTGGTTCCTGATTAGTGTGAATAATGAATCCTGTGAAGAAGTCACATGTATTCAAATTTGCACTATTCAAAGTTATAATTATGTAAAATATGGTAATTGGTTCTAGCCTAATGGAAATAAGCAGTGCAAATTCGAATAATACCACCATTTTACAAGATTCATTATTCATACAAACAGAACCTAGCTATAACATTGGGGGGGGGGGATAATAGAAGGGAAACAAATGGAAAAAATATTGGTAACAAGTGTCTCTTATAATGTTCTCATATTCAAGATATATATATATATATATGTGTGTGTGTGTGTGTGTGTGTGTGTGTGTGTAATTGATTCAAATATATAAAGTCGAGAGCCTTTTCTCATAAATTGTCAAGTGATTTGGCAGCTTTCAAATGAAGAAGTTCAAGCTAACTGGAGCCATATTAATAAAGTATTCCAAATCACTAATAATCAGAGAAATCCACCTACAATGATTCAATTGGCAAGATGACAAAAGAAGGAAAAACAAATGTTGGAGGTGTTTTGGAAAAAGAAATTTACATTTTTGGTAGAGCTGTGAATTGCTCTGGCTGTTCTGGGAAATAATTTGGAACTATGCCCTCAAATTGACTAATATATATATATACTCTTTCCCTCACCTATATCCCTACAAGATTTGTACCCAAAAGACATTAAAGAGGAAAAGGACCTATTTGTACAAAAAAATATTTAGAACAGCTCTTTTAATAGTAACTCCAAACTGAAAAACACAGGGTGTCTTCATGCAGAATGCTAAATGCAATGTAGCAAATAAGTGTAATGGAATATTATTTTACTTTAAGAAGAGATTAAATGGATAGTTACAGAAGAAAATAAAAAGACCTCTGTGAACTGATGCTAAGGGAAATGAGCAAAAAGCATGACAATAATTTATAAAATAACATAATAGAGAAAAAACAACTTTGACAGATTTTAGAACTTTAACAAATACAATAATACATTATGAATCCAAAAGAAACAAAATGTAACATACTCAACTTCTTGCAGAGAGGTGATAAAATTGAAATTCAGGAAGAGTCATACATTTTCAGGCCAAAATACAGATTTGTTCTGTTGGACTATACATCAATATATTTAAAGTTTTGTTTTCATTCTTATTTTTAAAATTTGTTCAATAGGATATGTATAAAATACTGATCAAAAAAAGGATGATTTGTGCTACATTATACCACATTTCTTTTTATTTAATTTGTTGCTATACACTGGTGTTACTCTGAATTAAAGTTCACAGTGAACCACATTGATAAAGAAGAATGGTAAGAATATATTGCATCACCTTTCTACTAAAAAAAAAGGTATGTCAATTCATTGTCTTGATTGAATAGGACTACTAATGATATCAATGCTGTTGGTAATGAATGGGGAACATTTATAGAAAAAAAGTAATCTAAGTACACAGGGTTTTAAGTAGATACCATATATATTTTTAAATCATTGTACTCTTTAAATCAAGACTCAAAACAATTTAGATAATTCTCTAAAATGAAAGCATATTGTAATCTCTGACAAATGAAAAATTTGTGCATAAATGTATAATATGTATAATACATATTATAATATAAAGAGGTCAATGATTTACATTTGGTCACATAATAAGTCAGGGGCAGAATTGGGACTAGAATCCAATATACACTCAGTAAAATCTGCAGCTCTATTTAACAACAGATTCTCTTTATGTTGTCAGGAGTTTAGGACACTCTGGGACTGAGGGGAAAAGAGAGACCCAGATGTTCTCGACTCAGATTTCCTTTCTATATCCCACTCTTGCGGGGGTGGCTACAAGGAGAAATAAGTTCCTCCATTTCTGTGGGGGATATTTTAGAGCTTCAAGAGGTTGCCTCAGGGTTGGTGTATGACAATTTGTGGTTTGGGAGACTGGCAGAGGGCCAGTGTAGAAGGGAAGTCAGCAGTTTGGAAAGAAGTATGCTCTTGGTGTGCATTCATATGGGAAAGAACAGAACCTGGTGTCCCTAAGGAAGAGACGGCAGGGAGACGATATGTGAAGGGTTTAAAAGACATCCCAGGCAAAAGGACCTGCTTCTTGATACTGAAAAACATGGTAAACTTTTAATTTATGCCTTTATTTTGTAGAGTATGAAATACATCCCCGAGTTCTGAAAGAATTTGCAGACATAATTAGGAAAGCACTGAGATCTTTGAAAAATTGTGTAAAATAGGATAGGTGCTAGAATGAAAAAGGGAAGAAGGGAAGGGAAAAGGGAGAAAGGAAAAAGAGAAAGAAAAGGAAAAGATTCACTAAAGATTTACTACCTATGTGCCAGGCAGCTAGGTGACCCAATGGATAGAGTGCCAGGTCTGGAGTCAGGAAGACCTGAATTCAAATCCAGCCTTAGACACTTAGTAGCTGTGTGACTGTGGGCAAGTCACTTAACCCTGTTTACCTCAGTTTCCCCATCTGTAAAATGAGCTGGAGAAGGAAATTGAAAAACATTTGAGTATCTTTGCCAAGAAAACCCCAAATGGAGTCACAAAGAGTTGTGAAGATTGGCCAATTGCTAGACCCTAGCTGACAGAAGTGACTTTTTTTTTAACCACTGATTGACCTGCCTATGAAATAGATTATTCCTACATATTCAATACTGGCTGAGTCAGCTACTTTGGAGCTATGAAGACAATGCTATGCTAATCATTTAGCAAATCTCACCTAATCCGGATATTCAATGTTAATCACAATGCTATTGTGGTCAATAAAGTGGTTCCTATTCCAAACCCTTTTTCAAATTTAGCTTAAGAGCATTTTTTAGTGCTGATATATTTAAAGACTGTCTGAAATCCTACTTTTTAAGTAGCAAAGTTTTTGCTTCAAAACAAAACCTTTGTTTCATTATATTTATGTCAGATTCTATATTTGGCATATATTACATAAATGTACATGTCAATTTCAAGAGGTTGTATGTTTTCTATTATATAAAAAAATAAATTAGTTCATTACCCTTTGTTTATTCAAAGCAGGTACTTAGTAAATGACAGCAAAGACATGCCTGACAGATTTTTAAGCCAATCCATTTTCTCAGATCCCAGATTATGAGAGATACATTTATTACACATATGGATAAAGAAAAAGAAAAGATATAGAGACAAAACAGTGTGAAATTTCAATTTAATATGGGTGTATAAAATGTTTAGCAATTTCTCTCAATTATTCTATATATCTATAACAAAATCTAGTAGAAAGTAATGGAAAAATAAGTCTCATTCAAAACAGTGCCAAAATACACAAACTATTTGTTAATTTATCTATGAAAGTATACACAAGATACTTAGAGATTCAATCACAAAGTAATCCTTTGCAACAATTCTTAAGCTTCTTTGTGTCATGTACCCTTTTGGCAGTTCAGTGAAACCTATGGCTGCCTTTTCAGAATAATGTTTTTAAATGCAAGAAGTAAAATTATAGTATTAATGGAATTACAGAAGGAAATCAATTATATTGAAATATTATCAATAGATATACACATATACACATACTCACACATATATACACAAGTTCACAATCTTCAGGTTAAGAATCCCTACTGAAGAAATAATGAATTAAATAACTTAGATGAGATTCAGTGCTCAGGAGTGGTCTATACCAATGTCATAAAAATAATGATACTACCGCAATAAATTTAGTGATTTGGTCCTACATCATTCAACTCTCAGGGAATATTCTGTAGAGCTAGACAAAATAATATCAAAATTCATTTGGAAAAACAAAAGATCCAAATTCTCAAGGGAAATAAAGGGGGAAGGAGTAGTAGGAATAAGGAAAGCCCACATTCCTAGACCTCAATTATACTATAAAGTAGAATCACAGAATTTGAGAGTTGGAAAGGGCCTCAGAGGTCATCTGGCCCAACCTTTAGACTAAGAGGATTCCTCTATAACATACCTGACAAATGTTTGTCCCACCTTCACTCACAGACGTCCCCAAATGGAGAACTCAAAACCTTTCCAGGCAGCCCTGTATATTTTTGTTCATCTATGTTACCATAGTTATTGGGTTTTCTTTTTTTGGGGGGGTGGGAGGTCTGGGATTTCTACTCATTTCCCCTGCTGCTGCCCTCAAAGTATTAAAGATAACAAACCTGGGGTGGGTAGGTGGTGCAGTGAATAGAGCATCATCCCTGGAGTCAGGAGGACCTTAGTTTAAATCAGGCCTCAGATACTTAACACTTACTAGCTGTGTGACCTTGGGCAAGTCACTTAACCCCAACTGTCTGCCTTTCCCATCCAAAAAGCAAAAAGAGAGAAAGAGAGAGAGAGAATAAACCTGATATAATCTCATCGTATGATAGCTTTTCAATTTCTTGAAGGCAGTTTTATGTCCTACTGACTCTTCTCCAGGCTAAACAACTCCAGTTCTTTAAACAAATCCTCTTATGTTATGAACTCAAGACCCATCCCTATCTTGATTCCCCTCCTCTGGACACCATCCACTTTACCAATGTCTTTAAATTGAAACTCAGAAGTGAAGACAATACTCCAGATGAGGTCAGACATATCCTTGCTAATTCTCAAAATTCTGCTACTTTTGATGAACACCAAGATAACATTAGTGGGGTTTTGGGGCTGCCAAATCACATTTCTGATGCATATTCGATATAAAATTCACTAAAAACCACTCAGATCTGTTTTCAGAACTACTGTCTAACAATACATTCCCTAAATTGGACTTGCAAAGATTATTTGTTGTACCCATGTGGAACCAAAAAGTTTGAGAACTGCTTCAGAGTGGCCAGACCCATCTGAATCCTGACTTTGCTATCCAGTTGTTTGCTAACCTTTCTAGCTTAGTGTCATCTTCAAATGTGATAAGCATTCCATCATCCATGCCTTTATCCAAGTCACAGGCAAAAATGTTAAATAGCACAAGGTCAAGCACAGATGCCTGGAATAATCCTCCAGGACTTCCTGTCAAGTTGTCAATGACATAGACATCGACCACTAACGATTACTCTTTAAGTCTAGGGATCAACTGGTTTTGAATTCATCTGTCTTCTAGCCTATATTTCCCCCTCTTCTCCATAAGAATCGAATGGGATACTTTATCAAAAGGTGTCATAGTAATTTGAGAATTGATAAGCTTATTCGTATTTTTAGTTGGGAGGCAGAGGTGAAGAAAGAAAAAAAATCCCCTCTAAGCCTCAAAGAGAGATGCTGGAATAAATATAACCTTTGAGTCATTCTCTAAACTTCTTAAAGTGAAAATAGTCTTTGTGAGAGAGATTCAGTGGAAGGAGACTGAGCCCATTGCTGCTTATGCCCATCTACTGAGTTCTCCCTCTTTTGTCTCACAGAATGGATCTCTTTAAGAAGCACTAGCTGCAGGGAGACTCGGGAAAGGTCTCCTGTAAGATCTGGCATCTGAGCTGATCTTTAAAGAAAACTAAAGATTCTAAGGGCCAGAGGTGAGGAGGTAGTGCTTTCCAGGAGAGGGAGACAGCCTTTACAAGAGAATGTGTGTGCATGCTGACACATACACACACAAACATACAAATATATGCATATATTTTGTACGTGTTTTATGGGTATATGTCTGTGTGTATATGTGTACATGTACATACATGCATATATATATATATATATATATGAAAACTGCTATAGGTAAAGCATAGAGTACATGAAAGGGAGTAAGGAGGACTAGAAAACTAGAAATAGAAAATGTATAAAGAATATAAAAATAATGATTAGTTATGTAATTATATAATTGTAGATTGGTATAAAAAGTATATAGCAACTATAAACAAAATATTTCTTACTGGAGGATGAGATGGTTTTGTGAAGAAGGTAGTGTTTGAGCCGACTCTTGAAACTTGTTTCAGATTGCAAGAGCAGTAAGTGCATGTTGGGGGCAGGATGAAGGCAAGCAAGCAGCATCTTATGCAGAGAATTTCATGGCTATTGTTACAGAGGTAGAAGAGAGGATGGACAACTAATTGGGATGGTGGAGGCAAGGAAAAGGGAGGAAACCACATTTTATCTAGTAGATTAGTGCTAGAGAAGAGAGTTAGAGTAAAAAAAAATGATAAATGTATTCACTTTTCAATCATTGGTATTGAAAATATTCAATACAGTTCTAAAATATTTCATAACTATTTAGAACTCATTATCAAATCTATATTATATAGTTTTAATCATTTCAAACTAAAGAATTTCCATTCCTTCTAATGAAAATCATGAGATTTATTTATTAAGTTAATGATGAGTTTTCCTCAACATCAGTTAAATTTTCCTAACTCATTCTGTCCCTACAGAATGTTGAAAGGATCTTAGTTATCATAACATACAATATCCACCTTCATTTTAGAGTCAAGAAAAGTGAGGTTCAAAAAGGGGAAATGATTTGACCCAAAATACCCTTTTAGTTAGTTAATGACAGCATCTGAACCAGACACTCATGTTCCCCATGCTCTTAAGATTCTATCACAGTCCTCCTAACATTCAGCCAGCTAATACATCTTTTAAAAAGGGAAGAGGCAAATACAAAGTTTCAAATAAGCTAACCAGGAAAATTCAACCTTCCAAATTGTTTCTTCTGAACACCTACTTTAAAAATTAAGGATACATTTGCTTCACCTCCACCTGAAATTCTTTTAAGACTGGTGGACAATGTCTGCACCTGTTCAATGGAGGATTTACATTGGTTGTATCAGTTAAAGGAGTTGTATTTAGTTGTCATCAATGTTTTCCAAGCTACTTCCTTTTATTTTTTTTTCCTTTTGAAATCTCTGCCAAGCACACTCTTCAACAGACACTAAAATAATTTGGGTATTTGACATTCTATCCAAAATTTCTATGGAAATATGCCAGATTTGACATCTGTGAAGAAAGTGGGTAATTTTTATTACCCACAGAGAGCAAAGGCTTAGTCTGATATTTTGCTACCTCCACACATCTCCTTAGAGAGAGTTGCTACTAGAAGACAAATAAGTAGAAAACAGATGAAAGAAATGGGTGCTAAAGAAAGTTATAAAACCATTTTACTATGGCCAGGAAGTGATAAAAAGTACTCGACATAGGAACAAGCCATGGCAAAAGAAGAATGGAAGATATTTTAAATGTACAAACATCTTTTTATTACTACCACAATATTATGTCTCAAACTCTGATTTGACTAAATTTCAAAACAATTGCTTGTCTTCCTTTTCCCTATACATAGTTTTAACTGTAAATTTGTATTTTTATTTTCTCTGCAGCTTATGTTATGGATTCACCACATACCATGGATATATATTTTTTCTTTCTATATTTGGCATGTTTTTTTTCTTTTTTTAAATTAATTTGTTTGTTTCCTTTTAGTTTACAGGATTCAATTCCACAATTCCTTGAGTTTCACATTTGGTCCCCCCTCCTTCCCCTCTCCCTCCCATGGAGGAATATAGTCAACTACAGGATCTGTAAATACTTTCACATTATACATTAGTCAGTTTATAAAGATGGATTGTATCAGATGGAATGAAAAATGGTAAAGAGGACATAAAACCAAACAAGAGAAGGAAAAAGATCAGGTATTTTGCTTCCACCTGTATATAAATTCAGTTCTTTCTAGTTCTTTCTCTGGATGCACATATTTCTCTCCATCATGAGTCTTTTGGGATTGACTTACATCACTGCATTGCTGGGAAGGGTCCAGTGTATCAAAGTTGGCCATCATACATACATTGTGTCTGTAATTGTGTACAAATTTCTCCTGGTTCTACTCTTCTCACTCAGCATCAGTTTGTATAAGCCCCGCCATGGGTATATTTTTAAATTCATAAAAAATTACTATTCATAGAGAGCTAAGAATTAAAACCTCTATTTTAAGAGTTATGCCATATCTTTAAAATAAAATAAAACCTATCTTCACAGATATACCTGCTGAAAGGACAGATTCAGTTTGCTAAAATGATTATCAACATTTTACTCAGAAAAGACCTTATTCTACACCCAAAAATACCTAGCACAATGCCAGTATAATAAAGTAGATGCTTAGGAAATGTTTGCTGATTTATTGGTTGAACCTTATATAAATTTACTGTTAAAGAGGCATCAGCTTCTGCATATATGACAAATACCTAAATATCATGATAACAATTTGTCTTTGCATCTCAGTGTCTGCCACTTTTTGGGGGGGGTGGGCAAAAGAGGGGCAAGGGAGGTTGGGCATGAGGTAATGGAAATGTGTTTTTATTGATGTTAGGAAGTCTGGGCATGAGAAAATGTTGTCTCCTAATGCAGATCAGAAACTAGCCTGCAACTAAAATTGTAGTTTTCTTGGGCACTGGTAAGTTATAAGTGACTAGTCCTGGGTGAGACAGCTATTAGGTGTCAGAGACAGGATTTGAAGCTTGGTTTTCCTGAGGCCAGCTTTCTGTCCACTATTCCACATTAACTATTGGGCTGCCTGGCACATAGTAGGTGATTAATAAATTCGTATGCCTCCTTTTCCCAAATGAATACAACAACATATAATTATTAGTACTTGGGGGGGGAATCTCCTTCTATGCACCATTATATTCTCTAAGTCAGACAAATTCAAATGTATCCACTTACAGAGATAGTTATTCAATACCTCAATAAAGCTCCAAGTGAGGAGTCATTTAAAAAAATACTTCACTAATACTTTTATACTTCAATAGTCTAAAATATCTGTGATTTCATCATTGTAGATACTCCTTCTAGTAATGCAAACCATTACTCTGCTAGTTCTAGGAGACAATTTTGATGAATTATAGTTGCAAAAAAAACCCTCATCATGTATTTGTTGGCTAACCCTTGTGGGACATGCTTCTCTGGAAGCTCTCAAACACTTTATCTCAAAACCAAGGCTTTGGTTTTAAGTCTTTTCAGTTTGGCAGGATCAGATAAAGTTCGAGCTCTGTCGTACCATAATGAGGCATTAAATGGGAAAAAAAATCTATTTTGCAATTTGACAAATGATTATTCAGCTGTTACTTAGTGCAAAAGAATGCTGTAGTCATAGAATGCCTAGATTTTAGCAAATCATGGTGAAGATTTTCATATGTTACCCTTATGGAAAAGATAAAGGATATAGAGTAAATGATAAGGTAGCATAGAAGATAGATTTAGAACTCATACATAGAACTCAGGATTTGGCTTTAGGAAAAGCTGAGTTAAATCCTGCCTCAGATATTATTAGCTCTCTTACCTTGGCAAGTCATTTAACTTCTGTCTATTTCCTCATCTATAAAATAGAATAATGATAACACCTAACTTCCAGGGTTGTTGTAAGAATAAAATGAGAGATATTGGTAAATCTTTTGTTGTTGTTTAGTGGTTTCAGTTGTGTTCAACTCTTCATGACCCCTTTTGGAGTTTTCTTGGCAAAGATACTTGGAATGGTTCACATCCCTTCTCCAGCTCATTTTACAAATGAAGAAACTAAGGTAAACAAGGTTAAGTCACTTGTCCAGGAACACACAGCTAGTACAGGACTGAGACCAAATTTGAACTCAGGTCTTCCTGATTTCAGGCTGAAGACACTATCCACTATGCCACCTAGCTATCCTTAAAAACCTCAAGGCTCTATAAAAGAACTGGCTATGATGATGATGATGAAGATGATGATGATGATGATGGCATAGTTATATGAATTTGTAAATGAAATGTCCACTTAGAAAGAACTTTATTGGCTTGTTCTGGGGACCATCATTAGCCCTTCACTGTTTTATAACTTTATGAAACGTTTATTCAGTTTTTCAGATTGTTGTTTGGCAGAGTCAAAATCCCTCCTTCTGAGATTTTAAGTTGCGGAGAATGTGGAATTCTGCATTAGTAAAACCAGTTTCCTCACCAGGTCTAGTACCTATCCTTGTTTTTCTATGACTAAGCTCAATGCTCTTTTGACTATATGACAACCAAAAAGCTTATATGGGCTCTGGCTTCATTAGCAAAATTAGTGACTAGGAAAAAAGAAGGTAATAGTAATCCTATACTCTCTCATTGTCAGAGTATGTATGGAGTATTGTGTTCAGCTCTGGATGCCACATTGTAGGATTGATGCACTGCTAAGCTGGAGTATGGCCAGGGGAAGTTCATCAGTATGGTAGGCAGACTCAAGATCATGCCAGAAAGAAAGTCAATTGAAGGAATTTGGCATGTTTACCCTGAGAAACAGAATCCATAGGAGTACAATGAAAGTTGACAAAGGATATGTGAGAAACAATCACATGAAAAGACTAGATTTGTTGTACTTGACCATAAAGAATTATGAGCAAATGGTAGAATTGCAAAAAAAAAAAAAGATGTAGGCTTGTCATAACAAAAAAAAAATTAAAACTATTAAAAACAATAGGGCATATCTAGAAAGGCTCTTAGAGGGAGTTTAGTCCAACCCTGCCATTTTTGTTATTCTGACCTTAAAAAATAAAACAAGCATTTCCATAACAAAGTAGAATAGAAAAAAAAATGTTGCACATGAAACTGAAAATCCATTACAAAGAACATAACTCTTTTCCCCCTTCTCCCTGCCCTAACTGCTACCATTAGACACAAATATGTATATTATATATGTATATACATGCATACATATATGTGTATATACATGTGTATAGATATATACATATTTATATGCAGGTATATATAAATGTGTGTATACATTTATGGAAAACCATACTATATAT
Source organism: Petaurus breviceps papuanus (assembly GCF_028583685.1). Classification (NCBI taxonomy): domain Eukaryota; kingdom Metazoa; phylum Chordata; class Mammalia; order Diprotodontia; family Petauridae; genus Petaurus; species Petaurus breviceps. The sequence goes on from NW_027186546.1 coordinate 3,146,196, forward strand.
ACAATTCTATTTATCAGTTCTTTCTCTGGATGCAGAGAGCATCTTCCTTCATAGGTCCTTTGTAGTTAATTTGGGTTTTTATAATAGTCAAAATGACTTGGTTGCTCAAAATTGTTCTTGAAACAATATTGATGTTATGAATAAATTGTTCCCTTGGTGCTGCTCATTTTTCAAATGAGGAAACTGAGGTCTAAAGAAGTTCAGACACTTTCATGAGGTTGTAATAAGTAGCCAAGCTAGGATTGGAAGTTCAGTTTTCTTAACTCCAAATCCAGTTCTTTTCCAGGCATTAATGGAACTCTTCTTCAAATCTTCATGTCTTCAAATTTGATGACTACTTAGAAGGAACACTGTAGATAGTATTCTTGCTCATGTATGAGTTAGGCTTGACAACTGACACTTTAGCTTACTAGAATAGGTGACTACATGATCTCTAGGTATCTCTTCCAATTCTCTGAAATTCCCCCGAGAGAGGTGATGTATTGACAAGTCCATATTAAGTTGAATATGACTGATATGAGATTATTTCTATTGAACAGGTTTGGATAAGAGACAGGCAAGTAGGCAACTGCAGGGCACAGAAATGGCAGGAGTATGAAATTGTAAACAGATATCTGAGACTTCAGACAAATTTTATCTACCTCACAATTTTGCCCAGTATCAGTCCTAGATGTAACAAACAAGGAAAAGATATCCTACACAATGTTATTTTCTTGAACCACTCTTGGCAGGTGGTAGGTTCTATATTTTACATCTCAAACAAGTTAAAGGATGGGGAAGGAAATTCAGAATGAAATGGTAAAGTTCTTCGGTTCTTTCTGATTATTGGTTAGAAATACCAAAGCAAAACAAAACAGCAGACATTACTTTGAGATCTACCCTAATATTCAGTAGTCTTTGTGAATTGTAACTGATTTTATAAATGCTAAATCAAAAATGCCTTTAAGAACTTAACTTTCTGACTGACCCCCACCTGTCATGTATTTCTTTTTTTTTTTAAAGCAATTGGGGTTAAGTAACTTGCTCAAGGTTACATGGCCAGTTATTATTTCTGGGTGTGGTGCTAAGCATCCGAGCCCGGATTTGATCCAGGTCATCCCGACACTGGAGCCGGTGCTCTTACTCGCTGAGCCACCTGGCCGCCCCTAAGCAATTGGGGTTAAGTAACTTGCTCAAGGTTACACGGCCAGGTGTTTCTGGGTGGGTGCTAAGTGTCTGAGCCTGGGATTCGATCTCCAGGTGTTCTCAACACTAGAGCCAGTGCTCTTACTCTCTGTGCTACCTGGCCGCCCCCATGTATTTCTTTATGCTATAGTATTCTATCTAAATACATTTTATATATTTCTTATAAAGAGGTATATGATTTTAATTCAAGGAAAAATTTTGTCTATTACATGCAAAGCACCATGTGAGACACTGTAGACACAAAATGGAAAGTGACACATTCCTTTTTCTCAAAATTTTTTACACCAACTAGAGGGTATGAGACTTGTGAAGAAATAATTATAAATTAGACAATGATTGCATTCATAAGAGAGTTTAAACTAAGTGTTATTAGCTGATTCATGGAGGAAATGATGCCTGAACAGGACTTTAAAGTGAAAGAAGATTTTTAAAAGGCAAAGATAAATAAGAGTAGTTCAATGCAGAGATGAGGAATGTGGGTGCAAATATTGAGAGGCTAGAGTGGGCAAGAGAAGAGAAGGGCACAGTGAGCAACTGGGTGTGGCTACAGCTTAATTCATCTAAAGTAGAATAGTATGAAATATGACTTAGGAGGCAGGATGAAGTTAGATTGTAAGACTTTGAAAAGCCATCTAAGTTATTGATATTATCATCGGTGGGCAATGGGGAGCCACTGGAAGTTTTTGAGCAGGAAAGTAATGTTATTAGACCTATACATTAGGAAATTTGCTATGGGAGTGGTGTGAAGGATGGATTGGGGGAGGAGAGGGTAGAATGGGGGAGACTAGTTAGGAAACTATTAGAGTAGTCCAAATGAAAGGTGTCTGTACTAAGGGGACAATGGGGGGAGTAGAAATGAAATTAAGGACAGCAGACACATAGGAGAAGAACAATAGAAAAAAACTTTAACCTGAAGGGATGTCTGGGATGAGGAATTGAAGACAAGGGAAGAGGAAAACACAAAGGAAAATGGGGATGCCATAAAGAAAAACAAGGGTATTAAGAGGAAAGTATGTTGTATAGGGAAGGTGATAAATTGTATTTGGTACCTGTTACATTTGAGATGAGTAGGAGATAGATAAAAATGTGAGACCAATGGCATAGAGAAGGGGCTGTGATGAAACCATTTATTTGAGAGTTATTGTTATAGAATTGGTCACTAAAGCAGTAGAATTATATGAGATCTCCAAAGATAAAAGAAGGAGAGCTAAGAAACAGCTTGGCAGGATAACCACATATAAAAAGTAGGGAGAAAAAAGACCTACTAAAGCTCTGACAGTTTGCTTCCAATCTCATAAAGTGTTTTCTTTATAACTCCAGGAGGTAGTTACTCAAGGTGCTATCATCACCCCCATATTACAAATGAGAAAACTGACTCAGTTTAAATGGTTTACAGATAATCATACAACTACTCTGATGTAAGATTAAATTTAGGTCTCCAGACTGTAAGTCCTGTACTATTCCTACTAATCCATGTGGCCCAGGAAGGAAAACCTGACTCTTTCCAATAAGAAGTATTCACCTAGGAAAGACTCCAATACATTATTCATCAATAATTACAGTTTTATAAAATATTGAGCCCTTTTTTATAAGTTTTCAATGTATGGCACTCTTCAATTACTTTCTGAAATAATGACAACTAGGTGGCTTAATGGACAGAATATTGGAGTCAGGAAGACCTGAATGCAAATCTTATCTTAGTGTGTGACCTTGGAAAAGTCACTTAACCCCTATTGTCTCCAAAAAAGAAAGAAAGGAAAGGAAAGGAAAAGGAAAGGGGAAGGAAGGGCAGGGGAGGGGAAGGAAGGAAGGAAGGAAGGAAGGAAGGAAGGAAGGAAGGAAGGAAGGAAGGAAGGAAGGAAGGAAGGAAGGGAGGAAGGAAGGAAGGAAGGAAGGAAGGAAGGAAGAAAGGAAGGAAGGAAGGGTGGGAGGGAGGGAAGGAGGAAGGGAGGGAGCTGTTTCCTGCAGCTTCCTAAGCCAGACACTAATTCCTGTTAATAGTCCCCAGATGGACTAGTCTCATTAAACACTCTTTCATGGTTCTATATCCTCACATTAAACTCTAGAAAAATGAGGATCTCAATCTGGTTCTTTTCTCATTTCTTTTGCTCTTATGAGAACTCAAGACACAGACCTTTATTAAGGTCAAATATTGGAACAGCAGAAGTGAACAGCAGATCCATGTTGTGACCCTGGGCAAGTCACTTAACATTCCTAGCTTTCCCTGGCTGCAAAAGTAGACTAGACCTCAAATGTCCCTTATAGGCCTGAATTTTATGATTACCATTAAACTGAATATTCCTTTTCTGCTTTACTTTGTATCCCCAGCATTTAGCAGAGTATCTGATACATAGTAGACATTTGTTTGGGACAGCTAGGTGGTACAGAGGATAGAGAGCTGGGCTTAGAGACAGAAGCCTCATCTTCATGAGTTCAATTCTGGCCTCAGAATACTTACTAGCTGTGTGACCCTGGGCAAGTCATTTAACCCTATTTACCACAATTTCCTCATCTATAAAAGGAACTGGAGAAGGAAATACCAAACCACTCTAGTGTCTTTGCCAAGAAAACCCCAACTAGGGCTACAAAGAGTCAGACACTACCAAAATGATTGAACATATACATGTTTACGGATTGGCTATGAACAGGCACTGTTCCATTGGGCAGGAAAGTCTTTTAATTATTTAATAGGCAGTTATTTAAGCATATACTATGTGGACGGAGAACCCATCTAAAACAAGATATTCAACTTACCATTTCCTACTTTCTCATTGTTCTCTAGAGCTGGCAAATATTACCACATATAAATCTAGGAAGTAACTCCAATGTGAATCAGTGGGTGCTAAATAGGATTGTCTGATCTGTATGACAGGGCCTTCCACCTGGTTATCTGAGCACAGTTCTTCTGCCTTATTGGTCACCAATGGATTTTTCTGATAAGTTCAATTGAGTCCTGATCTCTTTTAGCTTTCTTTCTTATGAGGGAAAAGCTAGTGTTGTTTAAAGGTTTCTACCAAAAGCACAGCTCTTTGATTTCAAATCTCCAAACAGCCCACCTTTTAACTCAGAACCACACACACCCTTATTTTAAACACAGCAAGGAAAGCCTAATTATCTGAAGGTTTCTTTGTTAACTCATTTTTCTGAAGTTCACATTCCTACTGAGAGAGCTGCTTCTGGAAAGAAGGCTCTACAAGACCACCGATCTGATGTATAAATTTAATCTAGTCTACTCATTGGTTCCAGTCACGATATTCTGTACTGCTACTTTTTGAAGCCAAGAATTAGTTGTTTGATTTCTGGGGCTTTAGGCCTACAAGCATAGAAAAGAGCCACCAATTTAGGAAAATAAGACAAGATCACAAATGCTAAAGGAAAAAAAGCCATTTCTTTGGGAATAATAGTAGTCCTTTCAGTAGAGAGTTTCAACTAGGTAGGACAAATAAGGGAGAAAAAACCTCCTTGGAGTCCAGTAAAACAGAATGATGAAAAAAATGATGATCAATTTAAAGAATGGCTCAGTAATCCCACAAATTTGACTTTTCTCTTCTACAGTTATGGTATGTTCCTAAATTTTTCATTTAGAGAATAGAAATAAGAGAATGGATATAGTTTCCAAAATAACAAATAATGACAATATTGTAATTTATCATGAATTTTCACCTTAGACGATTTGAAAACACCAGGCACTAGAAATTCCACTGTGACTAACACTGAAGAAATAAAAATAATTTAGAAGTATAAATCAGGACTTAAAATCCTTTTTTTCAGTATATTGCTATTATTTCTTCAATTTGATCTACTTGTATCACTACACAAGGTGCAGGTGTGGATTTAATCTATGAAACAAATCTGTACTTTATAAAAGCACGTTTGGATCTACAAAGTGATACTTTACTTCTAAATACTATTTCAGAGCAAAGATTAAGTGAAAAAGACCATTCTATCTCTTATAATATGAAAGCCATCCTAGGTCCTTTGTATTACTTCTTAAAATATTTGCAAAATCCATCCTCAACCAAATGTCTCTATCGTCTTCTAAGTGTTAACTTCTTCTAATCTTCCCATTCTATTTGATATAAAATGTTACTTTAAGTATCACTAATTGGAAAAGATGTATGTAGGGGGTGGCTAGGTGGCTCAGTGGATATAGCACTGACTCTGGAGTCAGGAGGACCTGAGTTCAAATCCAGCCTTAGACACTTAACACAAAAACTAGCCATGTGACTTTGGGCAAGTCACTTAACCGCAACTTCCCTGCCCCCCCCCAAAAGATGTATATGGTTGATCTTTTTGTAACAGGTAAATTTACCAACAATGCTATCTAATAAGTAAATTTTCATGGCACTATTCTAGATATTGGCTATCATAAGGACAAAACAGAAACAGTCCCTAGGCTCATGCAACTTATATTCAGGGAGAGGGGCAATACTCTTAACATATCACTAAATACTAGGGAAAAAGTACATTTGAAAAGGGTCAAAACATTCAGCAAGAAATTGTTTTAAAAGGCACAACAATTCTTCAGAAGTAAAACTTTGAAGAAACTGGTTTTGCATTGTGCCTCTGTTACTCAAATAGGCTCTTATTAACAAAAGAACCATCTGAAATCAGTTCTAATTACATAAATGAAATCGTCTCATGTAACCAATGAAATCAGTATAGCCTAGTGAATGTAGTACACCCATACTCCATTGGGTAGGAAAGCCTTTTAATTATTAATAGACAGATTTATTGTTTGATAATATGTGAAAGTCTAAAAAAACAGAGCCTGAGTACAAATGTACTGCAGTGCTTTCCTGGAATCCACAAATGCAAATATTAAAATATTTGCATATGATCAATTAATTCCTCCCAAATGATTATTTTTATTTAAATGTTTAATTTAATTTTGTTGAAATTTTAATTTTATATAATTTTTTTCAAATAATTGTACATGCATACTCAACTTCAATAGAGCCAATTTCTGCCCTGCTTGTGGTTACAGACCCTATCCTTTAATGGTGGGAAGAATTTTTGGAATCATTTGCTGTATATCTAAAATATGTTCTCTCATTAGGATCCTGCATTCTGGTAAAGCACTCCCCTGGGAAGGTGACCCTGAACCATGATTCAGAAATCTGAGACCAGTGAATGTTGACTGGAATATGTTGTTAGATCAGGGAAAGGTTTCCACTGTGCATTGGTACCAAGGTCATGTCATCTCAACTCTGCTAATCATTTAGGAACTAGAAGAAGTCTACTATGGAGTATGGGATCAAGGAAGAAAAAGAAATAAATCAGTCTAGAGAAAAACTCTATGCTGGAAACAGCATGGGATGTCAGACTCAGACATTATGAAAGCATTGCTTCTGATACTTGGTCACATAGTCTACAGAGGGTAGGCCTCAGCCTAAAGTGGTTAAGTAGATAGGACAATCTCACTACAAAGGGCAGTTCCAACTAGAACATACAGTCACATTCAGAGTGTCAGACTCCAATTTTCAAGTTCATTTGGAGCCAGAACTGTTTGGTGTTTTTTTTTTTTCCCATTGTTCTCTGTATCATTCATATCATTCAATTTAATAAGCATTCATTAAAATGTGCTAAGCACCAGGGATTCAGGTTAAAAAATAAAATAAAATGAGTCCTTTTCCTCATGGAAATTACATTCCATTGGCTAAAGGGGATACATAACGATAAATAAGTACAGAATACTTACAAAGTAATTTCCAAATGGACATCACTAGCAACAAGAAGTTTAATCAGGTAGAATTCTGCCTGAGGTAGCACTTCAGATGAACCTTGAAGAAAATTACAGATTCTACAAGGATGAAAGGGAGAAAGAATGCATTCCAGGCACAATTCATAAAAGTAAGGGAAATGGGAGACAAAGTGTTGTGTTTGAGGAACAGCAATTAGGCCACTTCATAGCTGTTTAATGAAACCTGGCGGAATGCACTGGATTTGGAGACCAACATGGAAATGCTGGGAGTCAGCGCACAGGTAGGAAGAAATGCCTGTAATAAGTCCATGGCTTCTCACTTGCTACAAGTATTGTTAGATAAGGCTAAGACACCTAACTGCTTTTTCTGCAGGACTCCATATCAGGAGAAATCTAGAACTTTATCTACTTAGGGGTGGTGCAACCTCCTGACAGAGAAGAAGATAGAAAGGTGGGGCAAAGAAAGATTAAGGCCTACCTTTCAGACACACCATTTGTAGGCCCAGAATTAACAGATGAAAACTTTTTTTTTTAATCCCCTCGCTATGTTAGTAAAACCTTTAAAAGATCTAAAAGTTGAAACATACCCTCTTTTTAAGGAGGACCTGGGATAAAGGGCAACAAAAATAAACAAGCACAACAAATCCCTGCTATAGAATAAATTGGACAATGGGAACAAAGTAGGAAATGTAGTAGATTTAAGAGACCAGGTGGTTTTCTGGGCAAACAATTTTTGGTCTTTCTTGGTATAAAAAAAAATAATGGAGGCACAGAAGTTTCAGTGGCACACTAGCCACACTAGCCACTGAAAATGCCAAAATATTATTTTCCCTTCCTTATCTTCACTCTTATTGTTTACCCTACCTGGTTTCTCCTCCCCTTCATCTCTGATAATCTAAATCCAGATAAATTTTCAAAGTCCAACTAGAGTTCTACCTCTTCTATTATGACTTCTCTAATACCTCTGGACTATATCAGTCTCTGACTTGTCTAAATTAATAGAAAGTTAAAGCTAGCAGGGGCCTTGGAAATCGTGTAGTCCAACCCTCTCATTTTACATATGAGAAAATCCAGGTTGAAGTAGGATAAGAAATCTGTCCAAATTGAATTTACATCAACAAATCCATTTGTTAATTGCCACAGTATAGGGTACTGTGCTTGGTTCTGGGGACATAAAAGGCAGATGGAGGTGGGAAAGGAACTGATTTCCTGTGAAAAGTACAACAGATAAGTAAACATAAGATAATTTGAAAAGACTTTAGATAAGTTAATCAGAAAAGCCAGACTTTCAATATACAAGCTTTGTCTTGAAGGGGAGCGGGGGGGGGGGGGGGGGGCCCTGGGGGGAGAAAGCAGGATTCAAAGATGCAGAGAAGAGGATGGAGTGCATTCTAGACATACAAACAGTTCATTTTAAAAGCCTGGAACTGGAAGAAGAATGCCAAATTTTAGGAATAGCAAATTTAATTTGAATATAAGGTGTGACAAGGATAGCTATAAAATAAGGCAGGAAAGACAGGCCAGACACTACCTCTCTGAAAGTATTTAAATACCAAATTCCTGAGTCCTCCTTAATAGGCTGATCCTTCACCTGGAAGATGGTCATCTACTGAGAGCCAGTTTGGTTTCAGAAAGGACCAAAGAATAGTTGATATGGTGTTTGCTGCCCAACAACTCAAGGAGAAATGCCAGGAGCAGAACAGAGGTCAGTACATATGGAGATCCGACCAAGGCCTTTGATGCTCTTAGCTGGTGAGGGCTTAATGGAAAATTGTGTCAAAATCTGGTTGCCCAGAGAAGTTCATCAGCATTGTACATCTATTTCACAACAGCATGCTTGTCCAGGTTCTAGATAATAGACCATGATCTTGTGCCTTTCCAGTCACCGATGGAGTGAAAGAAGGATGTGTGCTTGCTCTCGTCTTTTTTAGCATAATGTTTTCAGTCATGTTGTCAAATGCTTTCAATGAGGTTGAACATGGTATCAAGGTCAGCTGCTGCACTGATGGTAAATTCTTGAACTTAAAAAGGCTACAAGCCAAGACCAAATTGGAGGGAGTGTTGGTGCATGATTTTCTGTTTACAGATGATTGTGCACTCAATGCAGCCTCTGAAGCTGATATGCAACAAAGTGTGGATTGATTCTCTGCTGCTTGAGCTAATTTTGGCCTAGCAATTAACACCAAGAAAACACAGGTGCTCCATCAGCCACCACCACACCATCCATATGTGGAACCATCAGCTACAGCAAGTGGAGACGTTGTGAATGGTGTGGATAAGTTAATTGACCTTGCCAGTGTACTTTCCAGGGATGCACACATTGATAATGAGCTAGCTCAGCGTTTGTTTGACTCCAAAGGAAGGTCTACAGAGCCATTGTGCTGACCTGTGAAACCTGGATAGTACATCAGTGCCATTCCAGGAACCTGAATCGTTTCCATTTGACTTGTCTTAGGAAGATTCAAAAGATCACCCGGCAGGATAAGGTACCAGATACTGAGGTCCTTACTCGAAATAAGCTGCCCACTATCCCAACTCTGCTTCAGAGTGCACAACTTCAATGGGCTGACTACGTTGTCTGAATGCAAAATGCATGCTTGCCAAAAAGACTATTTTGTGGAGAACTCACACAGGGCAAGTATTCACATGGTTGTCAGGAGAAGCGATACAATGATACTCTCAAGAACTTTGTAATTGATTGTGTGACATGGGAGACACTGGCACAGGTCTACTCAGTATGGCATGCCAACACCAGAAAAGGTGCAGTGCTCTGTGAGCAAAGCAGGATTGAAACAGCTCAAAGGAAATGCAAGATGTGCAAATTTGGAGAGACCACCCCAAATGTTTACACGGACTATTTGAGCCCAAACTGTGGGAGAGCATTCCCAGCTTATATTGGTCTGATTAGCCACAGGTGGACACACTGAAACAACTTTAGCATAGTGATGTCATTTTGGTCCTCTTTGAGAATGAAGGACAACAATCAACCAACCAAATACCTGACTAATAAGTTGTTCTTTTATTCTAAACTCAATAGGAAACCATGGCAGATTTTGGTAGCAGTGAGATGATGGACTGGACAGAAAAGAGCAGAAGACAGAGTAATTAAAGGACTACTGTGTGGGGCGGCTGGGTGGCACAGTGAATAGAGCACTGGCCCTGGAGTCAGGAGGACCTGAGTTCAAATTAGCCTCAGACACTTAATACTTACTAGCCGTGTGACCTTGGGCAAATCACTTAACCCCAATTGCCCTGCTTCCCCCCTTCCAAAAAGAAAAAAAAAAAGGATAATCATAGGTAAAGTCTTAAAAATCTTAAAGGGTTATTGTGAGGCTCAAATGAGATAATACAAAGAAAGTAGTGTACAAAACTTCAGTCACTAGGGAAATATCAACTTTTTTAATGTAGTGATAATGTATTTTTTAAACTCATCAACTTTTACTGTATAAGAAGGAAAGTTCCTAATCTTTTAGTCATGTGGGTTTCCAACATAAGTCAACCTCCATTCCTCAATCTCTCTCAATCCCCACATCCAATTAATTGCCAAGTCTTTTGCACAATTCTCCAGCATAATGTCTTTTATCCACTTCATTAACTCACACAACTCCATGACAACTCAAGACCTCAATGCCTCTCCTTTAGATATTGTAATAACTTAGAACTTGGTTTCCCTGCTTCAAATATTTCCTCTTTCCAATATCTCCTTTCCATAGCTGTCAAAGTCATGTTTTAAAGGACAGTTAAGACAATGCCATTCACCTCCTCCATAAATTCCATAGTTCTCTATTTTCTCAAGATCAAATACTAAAGCCTCTGTTTGGCACTTAGAGCCTTTCCATTCTGGCTCAATCTACTTTTACAGCATCATTATGCCTTAGTATATTTTATGCACTCTTAAAGGGACAAGCTGCACTGTCATTTCTATTCCTCACACTTGACACTCTATTGATCTATAGATCAGCATTTCTATGCTTTTGCAGAGGTTATCAACTATTTTTGGAAAACCCCCTACACATCTCCCTCTTAGATCCCTACTTTGTTTCAAAGTTCAATTCAAATATGCATATATGTATGTTTATATATACATGTGTGTATGTATGATATACTGTTTTCCTCTAGAGAATACAAGTAGTTTCAGGGAAGAAATGGTTTCATTTTTGTCCTTCTATTCCTAGCACAATACCCTGTTGCATAATAGGCACTTAATGCATATTCAAACAATCACTCAATAAGCACTTATTAAGTGCATATTGTATGCCAGGCACAAGACACTCTATACTTGATCTATTAGTCGTTAAATTTGGTTTCCTTTATGAAAATTCTGGGAATTAAGAAAACCAGGCATATAGAAAATCTCTTGGGGGACTCCTGTAGAATTTCAGATTATCTGAGTTCAGCCAGAAGAAATTGGGTAGAAAAAAATATGGGGGGAGGGCCTAAGGTGTGTGAGGAAGGCCATTCAGAATTGATCCCAGATTAGGGATGGAAAGATGTCAAAGTAAGCAAGGTTTTTATGGAAGAGCTCAAGACAGAAATAAAGTAGAAAGTACTGAATAGGGATTCCTTGTATTCATTCTAATTAAACTGATACAAATGTCTTGGAGAATAATTCTTTCAAGAGGATTAATATTTTAATAACAGTGTCTGTATCACAAAACATCAAAGTTCAGGCCTACTTACTTTAACAATAAAAGTACACTGTGAGGTTGAACATCAACTTTTTCTTTTGGTAACACTCTTAAGAGAATATATTCAAATTGTGACAGCTGCCACTTTGATAAACCTCTAAATTCTAGATGTAACAGCTGTGGGATGTGACTATGGTATTAAACTATTTGTCATGAATTGACAGAGCTAAGTGCTGTGCTAGACAGTTTTTGTCAAAGTCAGAAATACTAATTACTTAAACTAGGGCCTCAAGAGTCTCTGAAATCGCTGTGGTGAGGATTGATGAACTGACCTGGCCCCAGAAAACTTCCAAGGAAGATCTGAAGTACTTTCAAGTATAAAACAAATGCAGCATTTTAAGTAATGGTTTCTCAGTCCAGACAAAGATAGATAAAAGAGAAAAATCATTTTAGGTTACAATTTCTTTGTAGGTAAATATACCTAACAAATAAATATAAGAAATCTTAAGATGGCCAGGTTACTTTTTGAGGATAGTTTCTCATGACTGAAAAGAATTAGTGATATCAGGAATTATTAATATTTCTTTAGTGGCCATTTATTATCATGGAGACACAGAAAAAGGAAAGTAGGTATAGATTACACTGTTGCATTCTTCCATCATCTTTGGAGTGGTAAAAACTTCTTTCCATTATGAGACATTTTATACAGATTTTAAAACTCCTTAGAGTTTACTTATCTATGAGAATGTTTGCTTTCATTTCAGGATCATTTATATTTAGAATTAGGAAGAGACCTACTTCTACATATAAAAATACGAATCTCAGAAAGACTAAATGCTTAACCAACAGGTAGTTACAGGGCAGCAGAGTCAGCATTTACACCTAAGTTCTAGGATGCTAAAACCATCACCCTTTCCAACAGGACAACATAGTCTCTGGTTAATATTCTCCAACATAGTCTCTGGTTAATATTCTCCTTTAATTCCTCCTTGTGCTTACTTAATTCCTTTTTGAAGGGAGCAATCACATTAAAAAAAAATTTATGCGGCAGAAATGAAAAGGCTTTGTAACCAATCAAGTCAATGGAATCTTTATGATGATTAGTTTCAAAAACCACAGAATTAGCTCACCAAAATGCCTGTCCTAAAGATGATTATAGTCTATGTAGTTCGAAAAGCAAGAGCAACATATCTGAAAGAATGCTGAGTGATATATGACAGTATATCATACACTCAGTCCCTATATAAGTAATCTTCCCTGTGACATAATAAATGCATATGTTCAGTCATTTTTCAGTTGCATTCGACTCTTTGTAACCTCATCTGGGGTTTTCATGGCAGAGATACTGGAGTGGTTTGCCATTTCATTCTCCAGTTCATTTGTGAATGAGGAACTGAGGTGAATAGGGTTAAGTGTTCAGGGTCACACAGCTAGTAAGTTGTCTGAGGCCAATTTTGAATTCAGGAAGACTCCTTCCTGACTCCATGCCAGGACTGGCCCAGTGTCCATATAACTACTCTGAAGCAATGCGTATAAGTAGAATTTCAAAGTAATGACATGCATGGTTCAGAAAGAAGGAAATTCTGCTTAAACTGGTACTTTTAATCAGTATGAATAATTGATTTTGACCTTGACCTGTTTATTGATGTATGGAGCTCCCCCACCCCCCAAAAAAAATCCCCTCCCTATGCAAATGAGCAACCGCTCTGAAATGTCTAGTTTTAGACTTATCTAGGGCAAGATAATGTTAAATGACTTGCCCAGGTTCAAGAAATCAACATGTAATCAAGGAAGGACTTAAGGTAAGTCTTCCTTCCTGAGAGATTTGTTCTCCCTCCACTTCCCACACTGTTTCTCACATATAAGACAAGTTTAAAATGACACAAATTAAGTCTGAGTGACAGAGGTTTGAGATATGAGAAAAAAAAGAAGAAACAGAGGGAAAATACCAAATGGCTTTCCAGTACACTAGTCAATAGTATCGGTTTGTTGATTACCCAAGAAGATCTTGACACAATAGTTAGAGAAGAGGTCCTGGAGTCAAGATAATCCCGCCTCAAACACCAGTTCTGAAATTCTAAACAAGTCACTTAACTTCTGTTTGCCTTAGCTTCCTTAACTCTAAAATGTGGGTGATGATAGCATTTTTCTCATGGTGAGGATTGAATGGCATAGTATTTGTAAAAGTACTAATCATAGTACCTGGCATACAGCAGGAACTTAATAAATGCCTATTGCCTTCCCAGTCATTGCAGGTTATTTCTGCTACAGGTAGAACTCTGTGTTGAACAACTCTGTTGGAACCCTTTTTCGAAGAGAGTGTGCTCACATAATGTGTCTGTCACATTTTGGTAATTCTCACAATATTTCAAACTTTTTCATTATTACTATATATGTTTTGGTGACCTGTGGTCAGTGATCTTTGATATCACTATTGTAATTGCTCTGTAGCAACACAAGCTCCTATAAGCAATATCCATATAAGATGGGGAAATTAATCCATAAGTGTTGTGTATATTCCAACTGCTCCACTGTTCGGCCATCCTTCATTGCTCTCCCTCCTTGGGCTTCCCTATTCCCTGAGACACAATATTGAAATCAGAGTAATCACTGTATTTCACCACATAATTGTTACCACCACATAATTGTTGCACCATTTTTTTCAATCCAAAAATAGGTTTATAACCTTCCATCACATAATCATCGCATGGTATAATTCTGTTCTTCATGCAGCTTCAAAGGTAAACAGAGCAGCAATGTATTCATCAGTGGCACATGGATATTCGTTTATCTCTCATGCATTGCAAGTCAGGAACTTAGAATTCTCAGAGTATTTTCATTATCAGCATATTTCTGAAAGCTGACTTGTGTGGTTTGTTTAGAGTGCAAAAGTACTAATGGCATTGTCACTCAATCCAATGAAGAGCTGTAGGTGCAATGGGAATGGGCAGGCAGGTGAAGCTGCCATGAGTAAGTCATGTGATATGATAAGATTTGCATCTTCCTGTTAGTTAAAGTGTAGAGTTCTTTGATTAGAGATATAGTTTAGTAATAAATTACATTTAAGTAATATCAGCACAATTTTTTAAAAGCTTCACATATGGGATGCAACCATTTTTTTTTTTTTTTGCTTTTTGGAGGGCAATTGGGGTTAAGTAACTTGCCCAAAGTCACAAGGCTAGTTTTTGTGTATGTGTGTTAAGTGTCTGAGGCTGGATCTGAAGTCAGGTCCTCCTGACTTCAGAGCCAGCACTCTACCCACTGTGTCAAATAGCTGTCCCTATTTTATTTTATTTTATTGTTTTGCATCCCATTTTTTCACAAGAAAAACTTTGTCATGAAGTCTGCAATCATTATGCAATGAAAAACAGTAATAACCCAATATTGTCCTCTAAGTGTTCAAGGGAAAGGGATAATTAAGAAATGGGGCAAATGTCAATGTTTTATTTTAAGAAATTGCTATATCCATCCAAATATCCAGCAACCGCCATGCTGATCAGCCAGTAGCCATCAATATCAAGGCAAGACCCTCTACCAGCAAAAAAAATTGTGACTTTCTGAAGGTTCATATGATGGTTAATTTTTTTTTAGCAAAAAATGCTTTTGAATTAAGATATGTTCATTTTTAGACATAATACTATTACATAGATTGAAGTAGATATATAAACTAAAGTATAATATAAACATAACTTTTATATGTACTGAGAAGTGAAAAAAATTACATGACTTGCTTTATTGTGATATTCTCTTTATTATAGTAGTCTGAAACTTAAGTCAAAACCTATATCTCTGAGGTATGCCTGTATTTGTTTGGGGGACAAAGGCTTAATATTTACAACTTAGCCAACTTGTCTGAGTGAGAGACAGTATGAAAAAGAAATAGATAATCTTTGTTAAAAGAGCATTCTAGGATTCCACCTATAAAAATATTTCAGTAAGCTAGAAAAATAGGATAAATCTAACAAAGTAAATTTGAACAGGGAAAAAAAGAAAAAAATGTCTAGATCATAAGGTCATTCAGACCTAGAAGGTCAGTTAGAGCCAATCCAGTCAATTACTTCATCTTACAGATATGGAACTTGAGGCCCAGAGAAGTTTTAAGACTTTCCCAATATCACAGAGTAATTTAAAATAACAATACAAAATTTAAAAGTAGCTATAGCAACTAGTATTTATGTGTTGTTTTAAGATTTCAAAGTGCTTTATGTATATCTCATGTGATCCTCGCAACAACCCTATGAAGGAGGTTGTGGTTATTATCACCATTTTGCAAATGAGTTACATGAAGAGCAGAGAGGACAAGTTACTTGCCCAGAGTCACTCAGCTAGTAAAATGTGGGATGTGACACCAAGTCCAGCATTCAATCCAATCTTAGCAGAACCAGGATTCCAACTCTTCTTACTCCAAAATGAGTATATCCTTTTCACAATATGAGACTGCCTCCAGGAGCAACAATTTATGCTAAAGAAAACTTTCCCTGTTTAGCTGACTGTAAGATAAATCAATAGAGTAATATAGGTATCACTAAAGCATTGCAATCCAGTTACATAAAAAAGCAAGGTAAGAGCCCCACAATACTTGTTGCCTAGACTACACCTGGAATGTTGCGTTTTGTTTGAATCCACACATTCTGAGAGGAACATTGGCAGACAGGAACAAATCCAGAGGTAGACCAGGATAGTTAGGGGACTTGTACTCATGTCAAATGGATTCAAATATCTGAATGACTCTCGTGTGTAAGAGTGCTAAGACCTATTTTGTGGGTCCAGAGGGTAGAGTTAAGAGTAATGGGATAGAACTTAAAAGGAGGCAGATTTTGGAACCATGTGAGAAAGCAAACAAACAAAACATTCTCCCTACTTACTATAGCTATTTAAAATTGGAATAAGTTGTCTCAAGAAAAGACTGAAATACCCCTTATCAAGCATAGCATAGACAGAGCATTCATACATCTGTTAGGCGGCTGGACTTCCAAAGTTCCTTCTAACTCTATGAGCCTATGATTCTATGCTATATATCCCCTGCCTAGAATGCTGAATAAAGTAATTCATCATTATTATAAGAAAAGAGAAGCTGGGCAGTTTTCCACCCCTCCCCCAGCTGGATCTTTATTATATGGCTTAAAGAACTGTGAATTTTCAGAATATAAAATGATGATACTTTCAAATAATAAAATGCACTCCACTTAAAATGGTTTTTTGGCTTGCTGTCATTTGGATTGTTCTGTACCATTTTACCACAGAAAAATATACCTCTTATTGTCTTCCATAATTAAAGAATATTTTCCCAATCCTCCTTTTTAGATAGTGTTAGAATGAGGGTTGGGGATTCTAAAATAGGGCACACCATTTGAGTTCTGCATTACATAACCATATCATCAAACTTGCATCTAGCAATATTTGTTTTGTAACTCCATCTAATAGAGGGACAAGGGATGGGGTTAGTAAAAATCATAAGTAATGCTAACTGTCGCTTTAGCTATGAATTTCAATTGTAGTATCTACTCTACTATCCCAAGCAATGCGTCTAACTATATCCTGGGCTCACACTCAAGGCTGCTCCCCACTCCTAGCCTGAGTATCTTGCAAATTTTTCAAATATCCTATAGCAAACAGTTAAGAAATTGTCAAGAGTTTTTAAATGAAAGGCAAATATGGTCAGTCTGAAAGATACCGGACTCTTGGTTATCTTTTTATGAGTCATTGGAAGACTCATGGAGGAGGAGAATATCATTAGGGGTAACTGAGCTGAAAGAATGACTTAATTCCTTCCCACTGTACTTAAAGTATCATTTTATTGTTATTCAAAAATTGCTAATGTCAACAGAATGAACACCTTACCCTGTTCACTGTATCCTAAACTGCTGAAGTAAGAAATTATAATGATTAGTTATTAAAGTAAAAACCATTACATGAATACAACTGGGAGTCACAGAGTAACAACTAGATAATTTCTGTCTAACTATCGGGTAATTAATGTAGTAAGAAAATAACATGTACATATTGAAAATGAAGAATTATAGATTATTTGCACTTATTTTCTTTCTGAGGCAATTAAATTAACTATCTTTGATTTCTCACCTGTTACCATAGTTATTTTCAGTTGATCCAGGTCATTAATGTCATGAGTATAATAATTACATTAAAATTATAGTTCTTTCTACTTTTCAAAAGAATCTTGGGGCCATATGAAAGAGAAAGCTACTGGCTTGAGTGAACAGAAGTGCATGTTTGAATACAACTATTTAAACTATTCAACAGTAGAAAAGACAGACCAACATTTTATTCCCTCTTAATATTTTTTTCCCCTAATAGCTTTAGGACTACTTCACTGGTTTGGGATAGCAATGAATATATAGGTAATTTAGATACTGCTGATTTTAAGCTATCTATGCTACCTTTTATTTATTTAGGATAAGGTGGATAATTGCACAGAAAAAAAACTCACTACAGATATATGGTAATTCAAATTATAGAAAAGAGTTTTGCAAATGTAAATTAGAAACAAATACAAAAACAAAGAAGCAGCCTACGGAATGTTGAACTGGAAATCAGGAAAAGTGGGATCCAGTCCTGACTTTGACACTGAGTGAATAAATCACTTAAAATCAGAAAGCCTCAGTTTTCTTCATAAAATAAGGAGAAGCACTAAATCATTTCTAATGTTGTTTGCTGGGGAGCTAGGTGGCGCAATGGGCTTAGAATCAGAAAGACAATCTTCACAAGTTCAAATCTGACCTCAGACAGTGTGTGACTAGTCAAGTTACTTAACCCTGCTTGCCTCAGTTTCCTCATCTATAAAGTGAGCTGGTGAGGGAAATGGCAAACTACTACAGTATCTTTTTGCCAAGACAACTTCAAATGGGGTCATGAAGAGTCAGACACAACTACAAAGGATGAAATAACAACGATGCTGCTTGTAGTTCTGTAATTCTATGTCTACCTGTGATTGATAATCAATATAATAAGTCTCAGACTGGGGGCGGCCAGGTAGCACAGCGAGTAAGAGCACTGGCTCCAGTATTGAGAAGACCTGGAGATCGAATCCTGGGCTCAGACACTTAGTACCCACCCAGAAACACCTGGCCGTGTAACCTTGAGCAAGTTACTTAACCCCAATTGCTTAGGGGGCGGCCAGGTGGCTCAGCGAGTAAGAGCACCAGCTCCAGTGTCGAGATGACCTGGATCAAATCCGGGCTCAGATACTCAGCACCACACCCAGAAATAATAACTGGCCGTGTAACCTTGAGCAAGTTACTTAACCCCAATTGCTTAAAAAAAAAATAAGTCTCAGACTGAGATCTTGAGATCATCCATCCAACCTTGAGGGCATCTGTGATAGTCTGGGTGATTCAACCTTGTGGCAATGGTGTCATGAACACAAAGGTGTCATTCAGAATAAGGTTCTGTCCCATTTTACTTGGTATGTCAATTACTCAAAATACTGTTTTAGGTACAAGATCAAATCTTAGCTATCAGGTAGAATTATTTTGATGTCTTGATGGATCAATCACTTCTCTTCATGTGTTTGTTTCTTTTGCTGGTACAAACTAAGTTTTTAACACCTCATCCTGATTTTTGTCCATATTTGCCCCTAAATATTTCATAGAAGATTTTTTTAAGAGCCTGGCCTTTTTCTTACTCTCATTATTTTTGGGATACTAATATAAGATTCTATTTCTTTGTTTCTTCTATTTATTTGTTGCTTGTCACTCTCTTTACATGGACAGTCAACCTTTTTTCTCATTCATGTCCTTATTAATGTCAGATTTGATGCTTCTTGCATACAAGGTTTTGGTAGCATACTGAAACCTGTTTGTGCCTACCATGTGTGCTCCTAAACCAAAGAATACCAGGGTTAGCAGCCCCGCCCCCCCTTGCCATTTGAGTCATTTTAAAGTTTAATTCTTCTGACATATCTTTGTGTCTTTCTAGTAGCATTTTCCACTTGTATCTTTTTGTTTGTTTCACATGCATTCTAGACTTTCCTCTTCTACTTTATTAGTACTTTGTAGATTGATCTTCTTTTTCTTATAATTTGGCTTTATATTTTATATGTCACAGGAATTTCGAATAAAAAGAGGTATTTGAGGTTATTTGGCCTTTCATTTTACACATGAGGGAACTGAGGTCTAGAGAAGTGAAATGATTCATACAAGGCTCATAAAGTCAAAAAATAGTAAAAATAAAAACACAAATTTGAGTTTGATGACAAAAAAACCACATTGTTCTTTCAACTATATATTTCTGCTTTATTATACTTTACATTTTTCTTGATTTGTACAAAAGAAGATACACATATTACTTTATATTTCTTCCAGTAGTTATTCTACTGGTATAGATGAAAACCACAGTATCTATAAATATTTACTAGAACATCTGGAATTCCAGGAAGATCAGAGACTTCTGAGTAGTATGGGAGTTGAAGGGACATTTTTTTGGCTAACCCTTTCCAATGCTGGGTTGAAACAGAGTCTTTAGTATCAACCGCTAAGTTGAATATTTGTCCGTGTTCCTACAGCTATCAAAATTGGTTTAGTAGGTAATCTCTTGCTTTTGTTAGAACTATAGTATATTGGAAGAAAGAGACTCTGCTTTTTAAACTAACTCTTCTCAACTTCACTCAAAATGGTTCTTTTCAATCATGACCTTGAACAGGTAGGAGCATTACAAATTCTTGAAAGGTCTATTTTTCCCCTCCTTTATGCTCCAACACCAGGTAGTAATTATCATTTAGTTGGCACTTTTTTAGAGGGGGAAGCCATGAAATAATGAATAGGCAAACTTCATTAATGCATCAAGTAGTTGCAATCTACATATCAGATAAGAGTGAAATAAAAAAAAGGTTTTTTATATAATAAGTTGCTGATTTCTAACTGCTACCATCTCATCTCATGGAGTCCACTTTGGCAATTATACAATATGTCAAAAAATAACAGGTTTTTTTTGAAAGCATCCTGCTTATCATTTCTTATAGCACAATAGTATTCCATCACAATCATACACCACAACTTATTCAACCATTCCCCAATTCATGGGCAAGCCTGTAATCTCTAATTCTTAGCCACCATAAGAAGAGCTGCTACAAATATTTATAATACAAATATTTTTACAAATATTGCTACAAATATAGATCTATATCTTTTTTACTTTGATATTTTTAGGGTACATAACTAGTGATGGAATTGTCAGGTCAAAGGATATATGTAGTTTTATAGCCTTTGGACATAGTTCCAAATTGTTCTTCAAAGTGCTTGGATCAGTTCACACCTCTACTGTCAGTGCATTAGTGTCCTTATTTTTCCATGTTCCCTCCAACATTTGGCATTTTTCTTTTCTGTCATGTTAGCCAACCTGTTGGTATGAGGTGATACCTCAGAGTTGTTTAATTTACATTTCTCTAATCAGTAGTGATACAGAAAATTTCTCCTACGAGTACAGAGAACTTTGATTGCTTCTTTTGAAAAATTCCTGTTCATATACTTTGACCTTTTTTTTTATTGGGGAATGACTCATATTCTTATAAATTTGACTCAGTTCTTTACTTATTTCAGAAATTAGTCCTTTATCAAAGAAACTTACTCTAAAATTTCCCCATTTTTTGCTTCCCTTCTCATCTTGTCATCGCTGTTTTTGTTTGTGCAAAAACTTTTTAACTTGACATAATAAAAATTATCCATTTTATATCCCATGATGCTATCACTAGTTTGGTCATAAATGTTTCTCTTATCCCTAAATCTAACAGGTAACATTCCTTTCTCCCCTAATTTGCTTATATGCTTTTATGTCTAAATCATGTACACATTTTGACCTTATCTCAGTATACAGTGTAAGATGGTGGTCCTATACCTAGTTTCTGCCCAACTATTTTCTAGTTTCCCCAGAAATTTTTGGCAAGTAATGATTTCTTGTCCCAAAAGCTTGGATCATTGGGCATATCAAATGCTAGATTTATATGGTCATTTACTATCATGCATTGTGTACCTAAGCTTTTTTGTTGATCCTCTCCTCTTTTTTCTTAGCTAGTACCAGATTGTTTTGATGATGACCACTTTGTAATATAATTTGAGATCTGGTACTACTAAGTCACCTTCCTTCACATTTTTTTCACTGATTCCCTTGATATTCTTGACCTTTTGTTCTTCTAGATGAATTCTGTTATGATTGTTTCTAATCCTATAAAGTAAAAGTTTTGGTAATTTGACTGTTACGGTGCTGAATAAGTAAATTAATTTAGATAAAAGTGTTATTTTATTATATTGACTTGGCCTACCAATGAGCAATTAATATTTCACTAATTGCTTAGATTTATTTTATTTATGTGAAATGTATTTTGCAATTGTGTTCATATACTTTTTGGGTTTCTCTTGGCAGGCAGACTCCCAAGTATTTTACACTGTCTGCAGTCATTTTAAATAGATTTTTAAAAATCTTATTATGCTCTACTTGATTGGTAATATATAGAACTGCTGATAATTTGTTTGGGTTAATTTTATCCTGAAACTCTGCTAAAGTTTACAGTCTAATTTTCAATAGCTTATGACTGAATGTTAGAATTTCATTCAATTATTAAAAAATATTGGGAAAACAAGTCTATATGTTTCAAGCACCCAAAGGTCTCCATAATCTCCCCCCCCCCATATAAAGGTAAGAATCCATGTTCTAAACCAATTTCTATCTGTATAAGAATTCCCCAATACATTACTGATAAGTAGTCACTCAACCTTTGTTTTTCTACTTTTGACCCCTAATTTTTTGGAAGTTTCCTTACATCAAGCCTAAATTCCTGCAATTTTCACCCACTTTTCCTAGAAATGTCCTCTAGACTAGGCAGAAAATGTCTAATCAACTTTTACATCAGAGTCTTTAAAATATTTGTATATATCTATCATGTACGCCCTAAGTCTATTCTTATACAAGTTGAACACTCACAATTCATTCAAATAATTCATATATGGCATGAACTTCAGGATCATTCACCATGCTGGTTAAAATTTTAAAAATATTGTCCATTTTATCAGTATTCTTCCTCACATTTGGTGACCAGAACTACTATAACTTCTAATTCTTCTTTCAAGAATTACAACCCAAATTCATTCAACCATTTGTCATATTGGAACCAATTTTGCCCTTAATCGTTGCCATCCTTTTCTGGACATACTCCATTTTTATGCTTAATAAAATGTAGGGCTGAGAATTGAAAGCTAATCTAGGTAGGAACTGATCAGGGCAGTGTACAATAGAATTATCACCTTCTTTGTCCTGGACACTATGACTCCCAATACACCCTAGAATACCACTAACTGCTTTGGATATCAATTAGTTGGCATATATTAAGTTCCAGGTTAAAGGAACAACAATACCAAATCTTATAGATCAGCTATTTTCTAACTTTATCTCCATAGTATTGTACTTATGAGATAGTTTTTTAATTCAAGTACTTAATGATTATATTTACCATTATCATATTTCATCTTGTTCTATCAATCAACAAACATTTCTTAAGTGTCTACCATGTATGCCAAGTACTTACGTTATTTGATCTGAGGATACAAATACAACATCAAGATCATCGCTGACCTTAAGGATTTTACATTCTACTAGGAGGATTCAATCAATTGTTCTAGTCTGATTAGGACTTTAGGGATCCTGACTTTGTCATCTGACACGTAAGTTATCTCTTCCATCTTTATTATATATACAAATTTGAGAGAAAAACAAACATTTTCTATGGCTTGAAAATATATCATTGACAAAAACGTTGAAGACCAGATCCCTTGGGCCCTCTACATTATTATCAATTATTAAGGATTACTCATTCATCCTTTTGAGAATCTGCCTAAATATGTTTTCATTCACTTCATATATTTCCATCTTGTCCACAAAAGATTATATCATAATTGAGTTAGCTTGTTTAATAAATCATCTCCCTATGATTCTAACACTTCCTTCTTAATAGATTTCTAATACGTGTTGTTTACTTTTAATCTGAGAGTTCTTAGTGTTTGATATTTTAAAATGTTCCACAGGTTCTTGGCTTTGATTACATATTTTTCAAATTAAGTCCCTTGTTTATATACTACATTTATTGACTCCATATAATACAGTTGTATTTTTTTTCAGCTTTTCACAATGGAACATACAATCTTATCTTCCAGATTGCCTAAACTTCCTACAAACTGAGAGGATGAATTATTCCTGCCACTGGAAAAGGCAACCTACCAATAATTATCTTATTTTGGTTACATTTTAGCACATAGGATAGAGATGTCGGTGCTAAAACTCCAAATGTCAGCTTCTAGTTTTCAGTCCCAAAATGCACAGAAAATTTGAAAGAATGTTTAAAAAAATACAACAAAATGGGCTCTTTTTAAACCTTTAATTTCTTAATCATTCATCTAATTATTCCAAACCTTCCACTCAAATACAATAACTACATTATAAACCCTTATTTTACTTAAATGTGTATTGAATATTGCCCTCTTTTCACTGTCATATAAAGGCCTACACTGACCAATTTTTAAAAGACCTCAAGAAGTTACTTCATTCCTAATTTTTTTGTCCCTAAACTAATTATTTCCTAAAGAACTTTTTACATGTTAATTATTCCATATTTTCATTTTGAAACAAATGCTTTGAGTCTGTGATCTGTCTTATTGCTGCCCTCTATTTAATATGTAGTTCCTGTTCAACTAGTGTAAATTAAAAAAAAAACCTTACCCTATACTCCCTTTTCTCTGTACATATTCTCAGGCCTTCACTCTCATTATAAAATTTATCAGACACAGAGAAAGACAGGCAAAGACACAGAGACACACAGAGAGAAATACATTTAGCCATAAGGTGAGGCAGACTATTCTCCTGTCCCACTTCTTTTCTCCTTCTTCAACCAAAGATTCTAGGAAGTAGCTCTATGGATGGAAGCAACATATAACACCTTTCCTTCTTCACTACTCTATGCCTTAAAACCCCTGGGAGTAAGAAAAACTGGTGAAACATCACTGACACAAGTTAGAGAGAGATCCTTCACGGCAAAGGGAAAACTACAAGGCCATCTTTATTACTACCCTCCTCCATGAAAAATTTTATATCACCCCCCATCTTTAGCTTTCTTGAATCATTATTCATCTGTACAGAATATTCTTCAGTTAAATCTCATTTGAATAAATAAGTTCTATTTGTGGACTTTCTGTTTTTCCTTTCCTTGTGTAGATGGTGATTGACCACAAAAAAATTATTTGTTTAAAGAGGCATTGGCCACTAAGTGTAGGGAGTAAATTGGGTTCTGTTTCATTAGGAAGAAAAATCCTATGGATTTAGGAAATAGAATTGACTCACATTCAGACATGAACTTGTTCATATTTACAAATTAATCCATACATATGCAAGCAATGTTTCCCTTCACAAATTTTGCTAAAGTATTTTCTGGAGCAGTTTTCTCCTATTCCGATATACCTTGACTCATAGTCATAACAATTAAATTCCAAAAAAACAAAAAACAAACAAAAAAAAAACATTTACTAAGTACTTACTATGTATAAAAAAAACACCCCAAAAAAGGAGCTCATTCTACTGGATATAAACTTTTTGTGTGAGTGTGTGTGTGTTTGTATATGTGTGTGTTGTACTTCTTTCTAAGATTAAAAAGTCCCTGAAATCAGGGACTTCACCATTTTTCATTTCAACATCCAAAATAATGCCCGGGTTAGGAATGTAATTTAGTTTAACAGAAAGTTTTACGTTATAATCTAATATGTTGAGCACCATTTTTGTGCACTTGTTGCTATGATTTTCTGTTATTCCATGGACATTTCACGTGAGTCTGATTAAATAGTAATAGGTGAATCTCCATCCTTTCATGTATCTCAATCATTAGTCAGTGCTTTTTCCATTCCACAACCACACAAACCAATTTATATAGTTTATAATGGGAATAATATCAGCTATGGCAATAAACCTAATTATATTTTCCATTTATGAGGAGATAGAATTTGTTATTTATGGAAAAAAATCAATATTACCTTGAGTTTATCTTTGAATGGTGGATATCTTTTCTTTATCTGTACAAGAAAATATAAATATAAATTCTATATTAGCAAAGATTTTAAAGTACTACAATTGGAAAATTATCATATTTATGAAACAACTATTACTAAGTTTTAAAAGATGTTTTCTAACATTTCCAAACAATTTTGTACTTTCAATGGCAAAAGCTCAAAATAATAATTTTTGAACATTTCAGTAGATGCACAGCAAAAAGTTAACATTGTCTAATTTAACCTTTCCAGAATTTAAACAGCTCTAATGTATTTTTTAAAAATCCACAGAGATTTTAAATTTACAAGGAAAAAAAGTTTAATACAGATATTTATGATATGTTTGGCTTACTCCAACAAGCAAGCTATTATTGTGCAAATAAAGTAATTAACAAAAACTGATTATATCAATCACTCAACAACATCATGTTCTCAAAAGTTGTGTTAATAATTAGTATGACTTTTCAAAAAAAATAATCATAGCTATCAAAAATGAAAGACAATGAGAAAAAGAGACAGACACAGAAGAGGAGGAGGAGGAGAAGAAGAGAAAGAGAGAGGAGAGAGAGGGAGAGAGAGAGAGAGAGAGAGAGAGAGAGAGAGAGAGAACTGACGGTTTATAAGTACAGTGATAATGATGATATGTTTCATCACAATAAAAAGATGGATGTAGGAATACTTTTGTGGCCAGTTAACCATTGTGGCACAGCAACATAAAAATGCTATCCTGGTTGCTTTCTTTCTTTCAGATTCCATAACACCTCTGCTTTTCTCCACTCCCCCTACTGCCTCTCTCTTTCTCTCTTGGTGGCCATTAACTACAATGACAGTTTGACAGGCTGAAATAAGGAAATAAAACACTTAAACATTGTTTCCTGATGTATGCATTCATCTCTTCTGCCAAACACAGATATTGAGGAGATCCTTCACTCCTCCTGTCAGCTCGCTAAATTACACCCCCGCTCACAGAGCAACACAACTCTCGAGTCTCTGCTATTCAGTCACTATGGTTTCCTATTAGGGGATACAAGGGCTACTTCATATTCTTTGATGACATCTTCCTTTTCTTGTTTTTCATGCTAAATTTTCTAAAGCTAAGAATTGAATTTAAAAAAAAAATTATAGTTCTAGTTTTTCACCTGTCAGAATCCAAGTTACTGCATAAATTTTATTTTTCCTTAGAGTTTTTGAATGACTTGAGATGAACAAAAGGGATGAATACTAAACCACTGGTTAAACTTTACATCTTTTCTGACAATCAAAAATGATTTTTTTTAAAAAACTTTTTTTAATACAAAGTAGGTTAAAAAGGAAATCGTCAGCAGATATCGATGAAAGAAAACATTTCAAAAATAACATTGCAGAGTTTGGTTTGGTAGATTCCATATTGATATTTCTTATATTATGACTTGGAAATGGCCAACAATACAGGACTTCTACTCACACTCACACACAGACACACATGCACAGACACACAAACACACACTGCAGTACTCATTTCTTCCAGTGTGGGGTGCTATGAATTAATCTTTGAGGGAAAAAATAGTTTTAAAAAAAGAAAATGGTGGCATGAATATATAACCAAGCCTATATCTTAAAAATTTGTTATTTTTGTATTTATATATAATTTGCAAGCAAATGCTTGGAAGTAATAATTTTCTCTGCACAATCGGGTTTTTTTTTTAATGAGGAAGAAGATAACTAGGCATTTTTTTTCTAGCTCCTTTATATTTTCTTTTTTCTTCAAGCCACTCCTTTTCATAGGATCATTACATCATAAATCTACAGTCAGAAGGGACCTTAGAGGTCATTTATTTAGTCCAACCTCCTCATTTTATAGATGGAATATAGACGAGAAATTGAGGCCCATAGGAGATGTGACTTGTTCAACACCTATATTAGTGATAGTGTTGGGGGAAGGGAAAAAAGAAAGGGAATAAGTATTCATATAGTGTCTACCATCATCCCCATTTTACAGTTAAGGGAACTGAAGCAAATAGAGTTGAAATGACTAACTACCACACTCAGTTAGTGTACAAGACCATATTTGAACTTTCTGATGCCAGGCCCCACACTTTATTCACTGTGTCATATAGTGGATGGGAGAGAGGAGTGAAAAGGGCATGATTTGAACCCAGAGGCTCTGGCTCCAATTTCATCATTCTTTTGATGATGTTTCCTTCCTTGAAACATAAATATTGAACATAGGGGGCTTAAGAGTTTTTGTTGTTATCTTAAACTGATTGCATTTCAACCACTCTCAGATGCTATAGTTTCTTTTCAAGGTTTCGTTTTAGTAGCTTCCTTTTAAATAACTCTTTAAAGAAATGGTGTCCTCACATAAAACTTGCTAGACTTCATGACCATAAACAAAATGACCGATTGCTTTCAACCATTTCATTTTACTTAGAACTTGTAAAGCTTCAACCAATCAATTAATTCCTTGTATTGTTATGTGATGCCATTTCATTTTTTAGTTCTCATTTCTTATTGTTCCTTTGTTTCCCCTTTTTGGCTGAATGTATTTAAAAAATGCAATTAATTTTTTTTTCTTGGAGGGCAATTGGGGTTAAATGACTTGCCCAAGGTAACAAGGCTAGTTTTGTGTTAAGTGTCTGAGGCTGGATTTGAACTCAGGTCCTCCTGACTCGAGGGCCGGTACTCTATTCACTGCGCCACCTACCCATCCCAAAATACAATTATTTTTCAGATGAAACACAAGGGAGTAAATTAACCCTCCACAAAATCTGGTTTGGGTTAACCAAATTCCATATTCGGAAATATATAGTATAGAGTACATAGTCAAAGGACTATGGAAGCTGAAAAATCATTTAATACTTCTGCCTAATTTTATGCAAATAATAATGAACACCTCATTTTATTCATAGAAGCCAAAAGAATCTCATGATAGGGGAAAATAATTTTATCTGAATCTCCATGCCATAAAATATAAACTAATTAAAGGAATGGACTCTTTCCTTTTAGTCTTCATAATCCTAGCCAACAATTTTATATGTGTGTATGTATATATACACCCATGTGTATATGTATACATGTACATACACGTAGATATGTGTGTACATTTATAATTATATAATATAATTTTAAAGCATTTGAAATTTGCCACCATGATTTGCTGAGTTCCTTATTCATATTTCCCTGACCAATGGAAAGCTCATGAATAAAATGATCAAGACTTTTCTCTTATATTGATATTATAATTTTGTGAAACTTTTGTCAAAATGTAATTTCAAATGAGAAAGTGAGGTGGCACAGTGGATAGAAGGTCCAGCCTAGAGTAAAGAAGATTCATCTTCCTGAATTCAAATCTGGACTCGGACATTTACATGTTGTGTGACCCTGGGCAAGTCATTTAACCCCATTTGCCTCAGTTTCCTCATCTATAAAATGAACTGGAGAAGGAAACATCAAACCACTCCAGTATCTCTGCCAAGAAAACCTCAAATGGGGTCACAAAGAGTCAGATGCAACTGAAATGATTAAATAACAAGAAGTTTCAATTGACTTGTGACTCTCAAATGAACAAGCAGTCCTATCTCAGGAAGTAAATTTTGCTTTTGCCATCACCCACAAAAAACATGTTGAATAAAATTATTCATCATTAATGAATTAATGAAAAATGAATTAAAATGAAAGAAAAGCACAATTAAATTTCATTTGGAATTCAAGAGTATGTTTAAGATATATCTTGATGAAATAGATCTCAATCAAATTATGTGAAGTACAATCTTGAACTCTAAGGGACTATCCAAATTACTTCTCCCTTAACAAAAGGTACCTGAAATACATAGGACTTCTGTTCCTCTTGCTGCATATGAGTTGGGACAGGCAGAGCCTGGTTACTGATTCCTCTAAAAGGTCAAGAGAGACACTCATGCCTTCTACATTTCCTAACAAGCTTTAAAATTTAAACAATGTATTTTTGATCAGGGTCGGGGGAGGGGGGAAAAAGACTTTTTTGTTACAAAACCTAGATGCAACTAGGAATAGAGTGTTGTCCTTGTAGTCAGGAAGATGAGTTAAAATCTGGTATTAGGCATTTTCTAACTATGTGACCCTGGGCATGTTTGTTAACCTGTCTGCCTCAGTTTCCTCATCTATGAAATGAGTATAATAATAGCACTGGCTGCCCAAGGCTGTTGTGAGGATCAGACAAGATAACATGTTTTGTTTTTAAGGTTCTTTTTGCAAATCTTTTTTTTTTTTTAAGCAATCGGGGTTAAGTAACTTGCTCAACGTTACACGGCCATTTATTTCTGGGTGTGGTGCTGAGTGTCTGAGCCCAGGATTCGATCTCCAGATCATCCCAACAATGGAGCCTACTTGCTGAGCCACCTGGCCGCCCCTAAGCAATTGGGGTTAAGTAACTTGCTCAAGGTTACACAGCCAGGTGTTTCTGGGTGGGTGCTAAGTGTCTGAGCCCGGGATTCGATCTCCAGGTCTTCTCAACACTGGAGCCGGTGCTCTTACTCGCTGTGCTACCTGGCCGCCCCTCTTTTTGCTAATCTTAAAGAATGTGTATGTGTGTGTATACACACACCTACACACATATATACTAGTTTTAATAATATTAATCATCATTATTATTATCTATGCTTACAGTTTATATAGATTGATGATAGTTTGGAATAGATTTTCAAAAGGGAGGATTTCTACTCTTGTCACAAGCTTCTCTCATTTCAAGGGAGTAATCACTTTTAATAACTGTAGTGGTATAATTTGTAAAATAATACCGAAAAACAGGAAAAGAGTTAAAAAAAACAAGGTAGGTTAAAAACAGGGGAGAGATGGGAAAATAGAAAGGGAGAGAGAAGGAAAATAAATGGAAGGCATCTATTTTAATTTGATCTTTAATGAGTTTATGCATTTGCCTTTAGTCAAAAATTTCGCCTTCCAATAGAGTAATATTTTATTTCTGTTTTGCTTCCACCCTAAATGGACTAAATCTAGAGGCAATGAATTTGACTATGCATAAGATTTTTTTAATTCCTCCACAAAATGAACAAATGAATGAATTTAGTATGTTTTTATTTATTTATTATATACTGAGCGATGTGCTGTGCTCTAGGGATATAAAAACAGCAAGCAAAACAGTTCCTGCCTTTAAGGAACTTACATTCCAATAGGGAAGACAAAACACTAAAAAAAAAAGTTCATGTTTCAAGTAGAGGAAAAAAAACATGTAAACTGAGGCTTGATTTATATGCTTTGTTACTAATTGCCCAAAGTCAATGTCACCATCTTCATCATCATTTTTTTTAATTGAAGGACTTTTTTCATTACTATCATAAAACTTTTTACTGTGATCTGAGAACAATCATCTAAAGTTGAATGATGGTTTTAAATGAGAAAGGAATTAAGAAGACAGGTAAAAATAATAAGGAAATAAGAGAATATTGGTGAACCAAGTGTATAGGAAAAATAATTATGCAAGAAACCTTTATTAGGCAAAATGCTTACTATGTACCAGGGCTGTGTGAAAGTCTGAGAACCCAAATACAATAGTGAGGCCATTTCTGTTCTAAAAGATTTCACATTCTACTAGGCAAATATAACATGCCCAAAGATAAATAAAAAAGAAGACAGACAGACAGATAGATAGATATACAATGATTAGCTGATCACTAAAAAATAGGAATCAGGAGAGGCCTCTTCAAAAAGTAGATAGGACTTGATGCTATCTTTTAAAAACAATTTTTTGTTGTTTTTTTTTGTTTGTTTTTTTGGGCTATTGGCTTTTTGGGCTATTAGCAGGGCAATTGGGGCTAAGTGACTTGCCCAAAGTTACAGGCTAGTGTTAAATGTCTGAGGCCGAATTTGAACTCAGGTCCTCCTGACTCCAGGGCTGGTGCTCTATTCACTGTGCTACCTAGACACCCCAACAATTTCTTTTTCAACAAATTATTTAGTATTTGCAGGGGGGGGCATAGTTTTTTTTTTCAACTAAAGCATCTTGTATTTCTATAGTCACAGAATCTTGATATTAATGCTCCTGCATTAGTAATATGAACAAGTGGGCCACATTACTTTCCTTTAGGTAATAACAATTATAAGGGCAGAGTACCAGCCAGCTTTTTAAAAATTGCATATGGGGAAATTATGATTCTTTGTATGTCTAATGCATGAAGTCCACATGTAAAATTGTTAATCACTAATCCATTCCATCTATAACCTATATTTAATAAGCATTATCTGTTGACTTGTCATTTAATTCCATTTAAATTAATAATATACATAAATATTCAAAGAGGCTACCCCCTCTTTTGTAGAATCTATACTAGAGAATAATAAAGTACAACATAGATTCACACACTAAATGCATGTGATTCATTAACTGAGTTGGTTAGCATGGTATTACTGAGTCCAGGGTCTTAGGTTAAATTTTCCATGTGAGTCAATTTAGCTCAATTCTATTGCATGGCCATAAATTGCCCTCTGAAGCCAAAGTAGCTCTCTCCAACTTGATCATAATAGGAACCAGGAAAGGAAGTCAACAAATTAGGAGAAAAAAAAAATCAAATCTTCTTTTTTATTTCAGTGTCATCCTTGCATTATTTACATAAGAGGACAACATCATTTACATAGGACTGTTTGTTCTTGAAGTTAAAATTAAGGCATTTTTTAATCATTTTAAGTCATAAGCTCTACATTTATATTTATGATATTGAATCAAAATGTTGCATTTTGGAGGCTATCTACTGTTTTGTGTGGGCACATGTAAGAATGACTCACATTATACAGCAAATAACAGTTCATACAAGACTTACCTCATAGTATCTCTTTCAGGTAGGTAGTACAAACATTACTATCCTCATTTTATAAAAATGAAAACTCAGTTTTAAAGACAGAGAGTAAAGTATCAGAGCAAGACTATCTCTCTGTTCCAAGTTAAAGAGCTTTTTCTTCTGAACTGTTTCAAGCATAAGCCAACAACACCCACACAACTGGCTCACTGTTATTTCACTTATTTTGGCCTCATAGCCTCCATCGCTTCTTCTCAGGCATTCTATTCTATGACTATACCCTCCCTTTTTCCTATTCTTACCTGATTGCAAAGCAACACAGCAAGCAAGGGCCTTCATCTACTCCCAGAAGGCCCACAAGCTCTCTCTGTCACCACAGGAAATGGCCAGGAATCACAATTTCACAATATGTAAACTTCTACTGTGAACTTCTTAATCAACCTGAAAACTGTCATTGGCTTTCTTTCTACTTTTCTTTGTTGCCTTATTTCCTGTAGGGTCCTTAAGTGTGGGTGAGGAAGTAACTAGCTAGGCAAATATGTTGGTTTTGAATGTAATGTATGCCTGCCTTAATACAAATATAGATATGAAGGTGAGATAAAGATTTTTTCCCATGCACATACTAGGAAATGCTTTCACAAACTTGTGAGGAATAAAACTTTAAAATAAAGTTTGTGGTTTCACTTTAATTATAAAAATAATCTAGTAGAATTTCAGTAATGTTTTCTTTCTTGTACAAGAAAAAAAAAGGAAATGTACACCATTGCAAGTCTATATAAATGTACTAGATTTGGGCCTCCAATCTTTACACATTCAGAAATGCTTAAATTTAGCTTGTGTTTACATAATAGACACCACTAGAATTTTAAAACAGCTGATCTGGTCATATCACCCTCTTTAACAGCTGATTTGTGTTGACTATGGCCAATCAAAGTGATTGTGAAGAAATCAGTGCTTAATATGGGGGTGGGGGAAGTGAGGTGAGAAGCAAATGAAAAACTATATCAATGCAACTGCCTAGGAAATGACTATCTGAATATGAGCAGTGAAATATAATAGAATCCTGCTAAACCAAAACTAATTACAAAATTAAGATTTACTTTAGGGTTGTAGAATTGCATGAGGGTACATAACATCAGAAAAAGTCCAATATGATCATATCAGTCAATGTCAGTATCAGTCCTCTCCTCTAGGACCAATGTTGTATTTTACATAATTTAACAAGTTTTATTTTCATGTCTAAAAGGTAAATTTAAAAAGATTTTCAAGTTCTTTGCGTCCCTCTTTTCTCCTAGGAAGAAAGGCATATTTTCTATCTAAAATACTATTAATAGAAAATACAAATATTACTAATCAGAATAATAATTAATATGAAGAAATCACAAAGTATTCAATGACTGCTGACCCCTGAGTCTCAAAACAAGCTATGAATTATGCTTAATATATGTATGAAACATACTATAATTTTATTTCTATTACTATTTTTGGAGGGCAATTGGGCTTGACTTGCCCAAAGTCACATGGCTAGTAAGTGTGTCGAGTGTCTGAGGCCAGATTTGAACTCAGGTCCTCCTGACTCCAGGGCCGGTGCTCTATTCACTACACCACCTAACCGCCCCTCCATTACTTATTTTTATAACCATACAGTACAATTTTAATAATGTCTAGTATATTTCCAGGTAATCACATCTGCATCCTGAGTGAACCTCAGTTTATCTAAGAAATAAAGCCAGCTTCTACTCAACTTTTCCTGAATATCTTTCCTTGTAGCTTGATTTCCCCATCACTAACCTAGATCTGAATTTCATTGTAAAAATAAGATATATCTGACATATTTTTGAGGAAAACTGCTTGACTTTTTCATCTCTCTTTCTGGTGTCATAACCTTGGAACATTGCCAAAGGCAATTTTGGAGAGTTGCCAATATGTGCTCTAGATGTACATGGTTTGAGTATTTCTGTATATATCTTAACCAGGCTTACCTAAGTTACCAGCTGAGTAGAAATAGCCAAAAAACAGTAAGCCTTCATACTTCAACTAGATACATGATATAATATGTATAACCAAGGACAGAATTTATAGCAATAACATTTATATATCATGTTACTCTAAGAACAATATAATATATAATATGTCTATTGTGTATACATATAGAGTGATCATAAATCATTTACATTAAACAGTGTTAACAGAAAAACACAACTTTCCCACTAGATTCTGCATGATGAGATTAATGAGGTTTTTTAAAGGGAAACACACACATTCATCCAATAGCCCAACTTATTCTCTAATTCATCTCAGTTGGACAACATACCCATAAATGGGTGCAGGTGTCTATGGTATGATTTAGAATACCTATGGAACATCTCTGGAAAATATAAACTTTCTCTGAAGTAGAAATATATCCCTAAAGTTGAAGGAATATGAAACAACTTAAATCTGTTTATAAATAAAAATCATCCTTTTATTTTTGTTTTAGTCAGCAAAAGATGTAAAAAGGTCCTGGATGATTCCTTGATGGTATATTTTAATCTCATGATATCGAAAAAGAAGATGTTTTGTCTTCAAGATAAAGTGTACACACACACACCCACACACA
>NW_027186546.1:3181121-3277027 GCF_028583685.1 Petaurus breviceps papuanus
CACACACACACACACACACACACACACACACACACGTAATGATGGATGCTAACAAAGCCCTTAGAGAGAGACCTTAAAAATGCACGATTTTTCTCTGCAACATCACAACTTGTTCGACACTTGGCAAAGTCTGCATGTTTAGAAATATAAACTAAACCAAACCTTCATTTGTTAATACATCTAAATTTAATGCTGGGGAATTTTTCAAAAATTTGCTTTTGTATAAGCATAAATCTTCTCCAAAAGTCTCACCTATACAACTTTATCTAAAGTCCTAATCAAATGTTTACTTCTTTTTGCATTATCAGTCCCACCAAAATAAACTTTGGTTTTAGTATTTTGGTGCCTTTACTTTTAGTTGTCACAAAGGCTTACAGAAGAAAATGCTTCATCTCTTCTGTAACCCTAAATTCATTATTTAGTTTGCTTTAACTCGTTTGAAGAAAAAATGTAGACATTTCCCCCTTAAATCAACACATTCTTTTTATTTAATAAATACTTCACAAAAATGAAATTTCCTGGTATTCATTATTCAAAATTCACATGGCATTATATTGATCTTCATATGGAATAAACCTAAAACCATCGAGCTAGAGCTAGAAAGGACCCTAAAAGTTACATAGTTCAAAACTCTTCATTTTAGAAGTGAAGAAACTGAAACCATAGAAAAGTTAAGTGATTTTCCCAAGTTCATACAGATAATAAGTTCTAAGTTCTCTTTTTAGAGAACCACACTGCTCTTGTGTTCTTTCACCATCCTAGTTGATTCCTCTTCTCACTGCACTTCCTAGAAGGGAATGCAATTCTCCACCAGATGCCTGAGAAGGCAGAGTTCTACCAGGCTAACACCCACCTAATTCTGAACAATATGCCTCTCCCAAATGTAGCCTTGCTCATATTAGCATTCATTGGTCAATACGCTACTCTGTGGACTCATAGTGAATCTTTACTTGATTGAGTAAAATGCCTAAATCATTTTCAGTCAAAATGTTGGCTTATCCTACCTCCTCCATTTGTATTTCAGAACAAGTACTGTGTAAACTAAGAGATCCTAGGAAAACAAATAAGTTAGAAGTAATGTAGGACAAAGATCCCCTTTCATTAAAAACAACAACAACAAAGCTCC
This sequence comes from Petaurus breviceps papuanus, assembly GCF_028583685.1. Classification (NCBI taxonomy): domain Eukaryota; kingdom Metazoa; phylum Chordata; class Mammalia; order Diprotodontia; family Petauridae; genus Petaurus; species Petaurus breviceps. The sequence continues at coordinate 3,182,248 of NW_027186546.1, forward strand.
CACATGCTGAAAAAAAGCAGTAAATGCCTGGAAGAGGAACATTGAAAGTACTCACCACAAGATAATTCTTACAGAAAAACAATTGCTCTCTTATTCCCACTATCATTTGATGTAGTTCTAGAAATGATAGCAATTTCAGCAAGAAGACTCAAGAATTTAAAAGCATAAACACTGGCAAAGAGTAGATAAATTTTTCACTATTTGCAGATAACATATTTTACTTAGAAAACAGCACAGAATATCTCTTTGATAAGAGCTTAGAAAAAACTGAAAAGAATTTGGCAGAAATTAGGCTTAAATCAACATCTTACACCATATTACACAATAAATTCAAAATGGCTATACATTCTGAATATTAAAGACCATGCCTTAAAAAAATTAGAAGACAAGTAGCTTTTGAACAGCTATGGTCAGTAACTAAGTTCTTAACTAAATGGATAGAGGAAATTACAAGGATAAAATAGATAATTGTGATTAAATGAAACTGAAAAGCTTTTGCACAAATAAGATTGTTGTATTTAAGATAAGAAGGTAACTGGCTGACTGGAAAAAAATTCTTTTTATCAAATATCTCTGATAAGGATTTGGTATCTAAGATACACAAACAGTTTACAGAAACATATGAGACTGAAACCATTCCTGAATAGACAAATGGTAAAGGGATATAAACAGTTCTCAAGAGAAGAATCCCAAACAATAAACAAATATGTATGAAATAATTTTCTACATCATTTATAATAAGAGAAATACACATCAAAACATCCTGAGTTCACCTAATAGCTAGCAAATTGGCAAAGATGAAAATAGTTAATGTTGAAGGAGCTTTTGAAAGACAGACATCGAGGGAAGAGCCAAGAGGGTAGAGAAAAGGTGGGGAGTCACCTGAACTCTCCTCCAAACCACTCCAAATCCCTTAAATAGTCCCTCAAAACAAATTCTAGAGAAGCAAAATTCACAAAAGGATGGAATGAAACAATTTTCCAGCCCAAGACAACTTAGAAAGCCATCAGAAAAAAAACAAAAACGGTTGCACCAGGCGAGAGTAGAATGCAGTCCAATACAGGCAACGCCACAGTAAACCAGCAGTAGGTCTTGGGGGTGACAGAATTAGTGGCACCTGTGATAGTTTCCAGACCTCTCAACATGCAGATGGTAAGGGGGTCAGACAAATGGTCAGAAGGAGAATATAGAGCTTCCTTTGCTTGTACCAAGGACAGGACTCTGTTGCATTGCCCATATTCAGATCTGGGTTGCAGTGCTGGGTCAGTCCCAGGGCAAGGAGGCCCACCAGTGTGAAAAAGTTTGTGGGCATAGGGGAGTGGAGAAATGAGTGCTTGTGGTCACTCACAGAACAGTGAACAAAAAAGAAGAGTAGTAAACATACTTCTCCAATGATAAAAAAAAAAGAGCCTAGACATCATTTTTCAAAAAATTTCCAAAGAAAACTTCCCGAATATTCTAGAATAAGATCGAAAAATAGAAATTGAAAGAATCTATCCAACACCTCCTGAAAGATCTCTAAGTGAAAACTCCAAGGAATATCATATTTTCTTTATGGTTAATTTGGAAATATATTTTAAATAACTTCATATGTATAATTGATATTAAATTGCTTGCCTTCTTAAGGAGGCAGGGGGCAGGAGGAAGGTAGAGAAATTGAAATAAAAAATATTTACATATGGTTAGAAAATATTTAATGAAAGAAATAAAAACATAGTTTCAAAAGATAAAAATGTGCCCCAGTAGCAATAATGTTTCTTATGATTCCAAATATACATTAATCCACTGTTTCTGGGGCAATATACATATAGCAAAAAATTTTATCGATAAATTAAACAACTTTCCTGAGTAAGGTATCTTAGGAATCTAGCTGTAGGATTGAATTTTGTTGTATAGCTAGATAATAAAGAATCTTGACTTCTCTCTCCTTTTTTTTTTTGCTTTGCTTTTTGAAGGGCAATTGGGGTTAAGTGACTTGCCCAAAGTCACATGGCTGGCAATTGTGTCAAGTGTCTGAGACTGGATTTGAACTCAGGTCCTCCTGACTCCAGGGCCAGTGAATAGAGATTCACTGTGCCACCTAGCCGCCCATACTTCTCTCTTCTTGACTACCTATCATTAAAATCATGTCACCTAATTGCTTCCTAGTTCAATAACAATTAACACTGCAACTAGACACAAAGAAGTTGTTAATCAAGGGAATATGAAGATGACTTTATAGCCAATGAACTTTAATATCAATCTTAGTCACAATCTCTTACTGTCCATAAAGAAGATAAATCATAATATAGAACTCTACAAAGTTCCAAAATATATTAATGTAATACATAGCTAAGAAACTACTGAGCTTAAAAATAAAATATAGCTTCTTGTGGGTTTTTCAAACAAATTTTTAAGTATATGTTCTCCTAGCTAACTATATTTTATTGGCATTAATTGATAAAATATACCCATGCTAACTTGTATAGAATGTAAGCATCTCCAGGGCAAAGAATATTTCACCTTTTGCTATTGTATTCCCAGTCCCTTAGGAAAGATGTTACCTAGATACACAATATGTGTTTAATTAATGTCTTTTGAATTGAATTGAACTTTGTGCTTTTTTCAATTTCGTGTGCTTATACAGTAATGACAACTACATTTTATTATCAGAAGGAAGTTTCATTTTGATTAAAATATCATCTATTTATTAAGTTTAGAGTTTTTGTATGTTGAAGAGACATAAGTTAATAGAAAATACCTATCTTCTTTTAACAGATTTATTTTGTAATAGGGTAAGTAAACATGGAATACTTTCAGATTTCTGAATTTTTTAAAAAGCATATAGAAAGAGAAACCTTTCTGTTCAATGAAAGAATTGAAAAACTCCCAGGCTAAGTACTTCTTCCCATTAGTAAACTGAGATATCTAACAAAAATGCACAAGTATAAATGACATGTTTCATTTGCTTTTCTGGTTACCAATCATTTTTGGAAGAATATAGTTACTGATGTTAGTTGTGTGGGTTTTTCCCCAGTATAACTGCAAAAGCCTAGCCATGTTGCTTTAGCAATTATTTTATTAAAGTATTAGCTTTTGTCAATATTGTTCCCTTATTCCAATTCTTCTGACATAAAATCTGAAATCATAAATTCACAGTTTGAAATGTTAAGTTAATCTAGTTCAATTTTTATATGAAAAGAAAGACTAACCCTAACACAACTGGCCAGTGGTCCCCTAGCCTCTGCCTGAAGACTTTCAGTGACGGGGAGCTCATTATTTTCTGAGGTATACCATTCCATTTCGATTAATAAGTGTCCAGTCTTCATCAGTCACTATGCTAATTAGGCCTTGGAGAGAGAAAAGAGGCAAAAGACTGTCCTTTCCTTCAAGAAGTTCACAATCTAATAGGAAAGACAATAAAAAAAAACAAATATAAACAATGTAGGCTATATACAAAATAAATAGGACATAACTATTAGAAGGAAGGCTCTGGAATTAATTGGGATTTGTGAAGGTTTCCTATAGAAGGTGGAATTTTCATTGGAATTTAAAGGAAGCCAAGGAGATAAGTAATCAGAGCAGAGGAGGGAGAGCATTCCAGGCAAGGGGGACAGTCAGAGAAAAACTCTATGGTCAAAAGATAGAGTGTCTTGTTTGTGGAACAGCCAGGATTTCAGTGTCACCGTACCAAAGAGCATGTTTGAGGGAATAAGGTGTAAAATGACAGGAAAGGTAGTAAAGGATTAGGTTATGAAGGGCTTTGAATGCCAAACAGAACATTTTGTATTTGCTCATGGAGGCAACAGAAAGCCACTGGAGTTTATTGGGTAGGGGAATGACATGATCATACCTGCACTTTGGGAAAATCACTTTTGTGACTGAATGGAGGATGGATTTGAGTGGGGAGGGAGTTGAGGTAGGCAGACCCATCAGCAGGCTACTAGAATAATCTGCACATGTGATGATGAGGACCTGCACTAGAGCACTGGTGTCAGAGGAGAAAAGGGACATGGTTAAGAGATATTGCAAAGGTGACATAAATAAGCCTTGGCAACAACTTAGATGGGCAGACAGGAGATTAGAGGCAGTAGAAAATCCAGTATGACTAGGATGTTGTTGCCTTCTATGGTAAGAAGGAAGGTAGGAAAGTGGGAGGCTTTAAGATAAAAGATAATGAGTTCCATTTTGGACATATTAACTTAAACACAACTACTGGACTCCCAGTTCTAGATATTTGAAAAGCAGTTGGAGATTTGAGACTGGAGGCCAGCAAAGAGTATGAGACAAGACAGGTAGATTTGAGTATCATCAGCAGAGAGACGGTAATTAAATCCATGGGAGCTGATGAGATCACCAATGAAGTAGTATAGAAGGAAAAGAGAAGAGAGCCCAGGACAGATATTGAGGGACACCTGCTGAGGTGAGAGGGCATGATCTGGAAGAGGATTCCACAAAGGACACAAAGGAGTAGCCAAATAAGGGAGTAGGAGAACCAGGAGAGAGTGGTGCCTTAAAACCCAGAGAGAGCATGTGACCTTGTGTAATGGTAATGGGATTTGCAGGTCTTCCATGACCCCTGTATTGGCAATCAAACAGGTATTTAGCACCTTGTTTCAAGTTTGTTAAAAAACAGAAGTAGTTAACAACTTGTTTCAGCTATTTAATTAATACAGAAGGAGTTAACACCTTATTTCATTTCCTGATTGTATCAAGTATTAAGATCCAGAACTTGTGAATCCCATAGTGGGATGAACTTCCTGATGTAACAGGAAGGGATGGAACAGGGAGGAACTTATACCATATATAAGGAAAAGTCCAAGCTAGAGAGCCAGAACTTCTTCTGAGAACCTAATTGAGAACTTCTAAGAGCCATCCAGAGCTACTGAGAACTTCTGAGAGCAAGTCAGAACTGCCAAAATGAGAACTGTTGGGAGCCAGAACACCTGGGAGTGAGCAGCATGGAGGCTGAGGAGCTACCATGAGTGAGGAGAGGAAGATCCTTGCTTGAGGGAGCCTGTTTTGTTTTGAAGGCTTGGGAATTTTCTGGTATTTGAATAAATTCTTTGGCTCTGTCCTCCACGTAGAGAGCCTGTTATATTTTGTGATTCACAACTACACCAGCATATTCATAGTCACCATGGGCACTGTGAATATAGAGTTGCTAGTACACCTTGGGCAAGTCACTTAACCCCAATTGCCCTACCCTCCCCCCTGCAAAAAAAAAAAAAATCCTAGAGAGAAGAAAGTTCCAAAGAGGTCAAGGAGAATGAGGACTAAGAAAATACCACTGGATTTGGCAACTAAGAGACCACTAGGAACTTTGGAGAGAGCAGTTTTGGTGGAATGATCAGGTCAGAATCTGAATTGTCAGAAGTTAAGAGAGTAAGAGGAGATAAAGTTAACTTTAAGCCTAATTTTGCCTCTTTGCGGCTGTAACAAGTGATCCTGGTTTTTGCCTTCCAGGACTAAGTGAGACAAGTATGATTCCTCTTCCACCTGACAGCTTCCAAACAGCTGAAGACAACTACCATCCTTTGTCCAGTTTTCTTTTCCAGGCTGAACATTCAAGTTCCTTCAATCAATTTTGGTTGACTTACTCTGGATGCTCTTGAGTTTCTCAATGTCTTTCCTAACCTGTGGTGCCCAGAACTGAAGAAAATACCCCTGAAGTGGTACAACTAGATATTATTGAGTTACAGCAGGTTTGTCATTTACTAATTCCTGAAAGCTGACTCAGTACACCCCCGTCATTTCAATAGCTTTTTGATAGCCACATCACACTGTTGACTCATAATAAGATGACACACTAAAACCTTCATATTTTTCAGACAAAATAGTGTCTAAGCATGTCTCCACTATTTAAAAGTTGGAAGGTTTTTTTTAACTTGCAGGCAACAATTTAAATTTATTCCAATTGTATTTCATCATATTAGATTTTGCTCAGTGATATAGATTCCCAAGAATTTTTGGAGCCTGATTCTGTTACTTGACAACAGAAAATTCAAAAAGGCAATTCATGCCTTTATCCAGGTTATTGTTTTAAAAAATGTTAATAGGGGTAGCTAGGTGGCTCAGTGAATAGAGCCCTGGCCCTGGAGTCAGGAGGAGCCATGGACAAGTCACTTAACAACAACTGCCCTCCAAAAATAATTTAAAAAAGAAGTGTTCAAGGGCAGCTAGATGGCACAGTGAGTAGAGTCAGCCCTGGAGTCAAGAGGACTTGAATTCAAATCTGGCCTCAGACACTTAACACAAAACCAGCTGTTTTGACCTTGGGCAAGTCACTTAACCCCAATTGCCCTCCAAAAAGCCAAAAAAAAGTTAATCATGGGGTGGCAAGGTGGCACAGTGAATAGAGCAAAGGCCCTGGAGTCAGGAGGACTTCAGTTCAAATCCGGCCTCAGACACTTAATACAAAAAAACTAGCCATGTGACCTTGGGCAAGTCATCTAACCCCAATTGCTCTACCTTCCCCCCTCCAAAAAAAGGGGAAAAAATGTTAATCAGCAAAGGTACAAAGACAAATTCTGAGTGGCACTCCACTGGAAGCCTCTTGCCAAGATAATATGAAACCATTAACACCACTCACCTAGTTTCAAATCCATCCACTTTTATTATGATCTTATAATATCTTTTTACCTTTTCCACCAGATCAGTGGCAATAGACTTTATCAGTTATTTTGCTGAAATCTAGGTAAACTACATAATATACACCTTTCCCCAACAGTAATCCTATGAAAAAAAAGAGAATAAGTTTATTGTGCCACAATCTGTTCTTGATGGAATCATGCTAGCTTTTTAATCCCCAAATCTCTTTCTATATACTAACCATCATTTTAATGATCACTTCTAGTATTTTCCCTAAAATGGAAGCTGTCATTGCCCTATAGTTGTCAATTCCATTCTTTTCTCTTTTAAAAAAAATACATTTAAATGATGGTATGCATCTATATGAAAACACCAAATAAAGCTGAATGTAAGATGGAAGATTCAGCAAATCAATTAGTTATTTATGGTCATATAATATAAGCAAAATATTGAGTTTATTAATTTTCTTCCCTTAATCAACTAAAAAATGTGAATTTGTTGAATTTCTAGACAGATTCATCAGATAATCTTTTTTCTGAATTTTTTTTGTTGTTGAAAGTTTTTCTTAAATACAATATCATTGTACTCTCCCTTGTCTAGCATAAGAAAATGGTATTCAAAGGTAAACATCACTACCACCACCATCACCACCTGCTAGTCGTCACCATCAAGGTGACTACTTTTTTCTGTTTTATTTAACAAGAGAATACAAGTTCTTTCCCTTTTTTTCTCAAGTTAGTGTCAATCTAATAGTACAATTGTCTCATATCATTATCATTAGACTACTAGTAATACATTATACTAATTTCGTTTCTTCCTTTAGGGCACATTTAGTTATTTTAGTCATTATTCTCAAAGACTAGAGACTTCAGTGCTGTAGGTTTGAGTATGTTTATGTGTGTGTGTGCTCATACACGTATAATTTTACTTTCTCTGATACACTATTACAATTCCATTAAAACTGCATTAATCCATTTTAATGGATTAATTTAACATTTCAGATCTTTATAAATTTTAAAGTCATGGTGACATTTGTTATTACCTACAATTCAACAAATTAGCTAATGAAATCAGTTTAATCTACAAAATAATATTGTTCTCTACTAAGTTTTCTATTTGTGGAATGCCAAGTCAAAAATAAAGCAGAAATAAGTGTCAAAGTAAATGCAAAAAGACCACCATGAACATAATTACAGCTTATATACCAACATCTGTTGCAGAGAATGAAGAGGTAAAGAAAATCTATGAAGAATGCTATAATACTACATATGAAATCAATACATATTTCAAGACTTAGTGACTTCAGTGAAAAGTATGGAACAGGCAATAATGAAGAAAAGTGTCTTGGAAAATATGGATCAGGATGAAGTAATGATAGAGTTCAAAGATTTGCAGACTACAAAGAAGCCTCACATTATGAACATTTTCTTTGGGAAAAAAACTCAGAAGGTAATGGATGTTGTGAGCACTAAATAATATCACAAATTGAAACTATTATTTTTAAAAGATAGGAAATTAACTGCTATTAATTTTGGAATAACTCCTAATACATATAACCATATACAGTAAAACCAATTATTTGTTAATTAAATACTAAAAATAGTACAAAGCTTAAAAAAGCTTTCAAAATGCATAGTACTCAACTAAAACATCTGCTGCCTGGTGCATTTAAACAAGTCAATGATGCAAAAAAATGGGATATGAATGAGAAAAGGATATTAACACTGATGTCAATAATATCATAAGAAGGTAAAGCAAAATAAATTAATTTGCATAATGAAAATATCAAAAGCATCTTAATCAACAAAGATTTCTAATTTTCAAGCAGGGAAATATGGCAGTAAAGAGTCTCAATATCATAGAACATAAAATCATTTTTAAGGAATTAATAAATGAAAAAATTATTAATCAAGTCTGCATCATGTTCTAGGCAGCATGAGAAATTATATATACACAAACTAGGAAATAAGTCTATGTCCTCAAAGAGTTTACATTTGAATGTAAGAATGCAAGATAAAATAGCAAACCAGAAAGTGGGATGGAAAGGATAAGGATATATATGATGACATTGTTTGAAAATGGTCAGAAAGTGATATTAAAGTCACATTTGATATGGCTAAAGATATGACTAAAGTTCACCTATCAAATCCTGGCATCCCAGGGTCAGAGCTCTGTCATTTGGTGGGAGAAATCTGAGAAATATGATGGAGATGGCAGCAGGTCAGGCAGCATGATTTGTAAACAACTGGAAATTATCTTAAAGGGGAAAATGGTGAAAGGTTGTGAGCTTGATTGTCTAACAAAATAGAGAGAATCAGTGAAAGATAAAACAATTTTTAAAAGAGCTTAATGATTAACCCAAAGGAACAAAGTCAATCCGAGGGTATTTAAGGATGAAACTAGGAAGAGAATAGCAAACAAGCAAAAGATTGAAAAGATCTGCAAATATATTTATAACAAACATTTTTTAAAACCACCATTGACCATGGAGAATTCAGACTTGGACTCTTATTAAAACCCTAAGTATTAGTATAAAAGAGGTAGAAATATTTCTGAAAAAATAAGAGGTATAAAGCATTGGAATCAGAACAATTGTAAACAAAGGATATCTGTTTTAGAGACAAGACAATTGTGAAATCAAGAAATCTGAAGAATATGGAAGATACCAAAGCAAAAGTGACCAAAAACACAGCAATGGTTAGTCTTCTGCCCAAAGTTATTGTGGGTAGGAAGTCAGCTAGTCCTTCATTCCCAGCAATATGAAGAAGCTGAAGGCACAAAACTTCAATGTCTGTGGGGCACTGGAAGGCATGTGGGCTTAAATTCAGGAGAAAAAGGAAGGTACAAGATACTCTGAACACAAGAAAAAGTTTGAAGGACAAAACATTCAAGAAAAAGGGACTGGGTATAAGTCTAGCTCTTAAGTACATAAACCAATAGTGAAACTCACAAAAATTAAATCAAAATGAGTAAAATTTTAAAGAAAATCATAGTATATTAAATAAATATTATACCATGAATGAAGATGAAGAAATGCCTACCAGAAACAAAAAATCTGTATACTCCTCAGAGGTCATGCAAAAATAGCAAGGAAGCCGAGAATGGTTTTTAAAAAGTGAAATAAAATGAAACTTTTAAAAGAAAATCAATCCATCAACAAGCATGCTAGAGCATACTGGCATTTCTATATATAGCACCAACAAAATATTGAGGGGGAAAAATCAAAAGGGAAAGCACATTTAAAAGGACAAAAGGGATAGAATGCCTGGGTACAATCTACAAAAAATCTATATAATAACAATTACAAAACACTCTTTAAATAAATAATTAAGTAATCAGAGGAGTAGTCCCTGTTCATTGTTGGACCACATCAATTAACTAAAAATATTGATACTAGCTCTAACAATAAAATTACCAAGCAGTTACTTTATAGAGCTAGATAAAATAATGACAAAATTAAGTTGAAGGAATAAAAAATCCATAATCTTAAGGAAAATAATGAAAAAAAGAAGAAAAGGAGGTAGAATAGCCTTTCTGACTGCAGAGTATAAAGCAATCATCATAAAAAATTGTAAAGGTTAAAAAATTGAAAATATATTGGTGGACAAGACTATATAAGCAAGACTTTGAAACAATCAAACTTGGTAGCCAAGTTTTCTATATACCTAAGAACATACACTGTTTAGGAAAGAATTCCGAGAAGTACTGGGAAAACTTGAAAGAAGTCAGGCTTAAAATTGTTTTACATTGGCCTCAACATTATATATCACAATAAGTTCTAAATAGATGTAAAAAATAAAGAATGCAAGCAGAATAAAGAAATGGGGGGAAATGGAATGAAATACCTTTCACAGTTATATCAAAGGGAAGATTCTTAATCAGTCATGGACAGGATATTGCAAAAGGTAAGAAACATAATTTCAATTACATGAAAATAAAAAGTGTTGGCCTAAACTAAATTAATTTAGCTATGATAAGAATAGTAATTGTCAATTAGGAAAATTTCTTTGCTAAAAATGTCTTTGATAAAGTTCCTTATACCCAACAGATCTAGGGAATTAGCATAAATATATAAAGCTATAAGCTAAGTGTTATTCCCAAATAGATAAACAGTAAAAAAAAAGTATGAAGAAATAGTTCTCAGAAGAAAAAAGTGTGAACCATTAACAATCATATGAATGATTACTCCAAATTAGGAACAGGAGAAATGTAAATTAAAACACACTCTGCATTTTCATCTCACAACTAACCAACTAGAAAAGATCACTAAAAATAGGAATATTTAAAGTTGGAGGAACTGTGGAAAGAACAACACACTAATAAGATTTTGGTGGAGCTATGCATCAATCCATCCATTTGGGAAAACGATTTGGAATATGCCAAAAACCAAAAAGAAGTAACTAAAATACCCACAGTTTCTTGAATTATATTTTAATTTGTCTCAGAGATCCAACTATGAGGCATATATCCCAAAAGATCAAAGACAGAATCTCATATATAAAAAAAGATCTTTTTGTGATTACAAATTAGTGGACATAAATTGGGTGTCCAATGACTTTGGAATTGCCATGTTTTTGCTCATTAATGTAAGGTATAATTTTGCTTATACATTAAGGTATGCTATAATATGATGTAGATTAATGCTCTGTAAAAACCATGAATATGCAGAACTCAGAAAAACATGGGAAGACTTGTATTAACTGATACAGAGTGAAGAATGCAGAATCAGGAAAAATATTCAGGATCATAGTAATGTAAATTTTAAGAAAAATAAAATTGAATGTTCTTTGACTATAACAACCAGAGACAATATAAAGAAATACTTATGTTGGATAGGTGCACCGGTTTGTGTGGCATATTGTACATGCTGTTAAGCACAATTGGTATGTTATCATAAATAAATGTGACATTGAAATAAGAAGTAGCTTAAAACTGTTTTAATGAAAAGTTATATTTATCATAACATGATATGTATGTATTAAATCATAATCTCTAAGTTGTGTAATGTCAATTACCACATCTGATTATCTAAACTGAAATACATAATATTAATATTAACTAACCACAATTTAATAATGCACAACTGGTTTTGGGTAGGCCTGCTGACTTAAATGTTGCTATTTCTTATAATTTATAACTCCCCTGTAAGTTATTTTTTTAAAAACTACATTTACAGACAATAGCCACTTTAGCATAAATGACAATTTGGGAAAAGTTGACTGCTTTAGAAGGTTACCTTTTAATTTAATCATCTAGGTAATAGAATCAAATCACTATTTCCCTAAGCATTTCTAATCATTTGAAACTTCTGTATTTTAAATCAGTTACATTTAGAGATAACAACAGTGATTATTTTTTTTATAGCTTTCTGCAGGGACAAAAAAAACCATGTTATAATTAAAAGAAAGGATTGAATGGATGAATTATTTTTGGTTTGGAATGTATTTGAACTAGCATTTATAAATACACACACATATATATTTGTATGTGTACCGATACATATGTGTATGTATGTACCTACATGTACATACATATATACACACATATAAATTATGTAAAAGAAAGAACAATTACCTGTGCATTATGATAGAAAAGGCACAAAAACACCTTATGCTCAACTCTCTACCCTTACTATTGGCACATGAAATTACCACATTGTTTACTTCTTTGAATTAAGGAATTGAAGTACATTTCATTTCATAAATCACTTCCATATATATTATTTGATTTGTACTAGTGAAATATTTTCATCCTCATCTTATAAATGAAGAGACAGGATCACGTAGTTTTCTAATTAGTTTCTCTGCCTCAAATCTCTCCTAATTCCAATTCTTCCTTCCCTCAGTTGCCTAGGTGACTTTCCCAAAGTCCAGATGTAACCATGTCATTCCCTTTACTCAGTAAACTTTAGAAGCCCCCTATTAACTCCAAGATCAAATGCAAAGTCCTCTGTTAGGCATTCAAAGTCTTCCACAAGTTGGTTATTTTGTACCTTTCAAGTTTTCTTACACTTTACTCTCTGTTCCCTAAATTCTCTAATTCTAGGTACAGCGGTCTGCTTAATATTCCTTGAATATAAAACTTTATCTCTTAACTCCATACTTTTTTAGAGTCTCCCATGCTTAGAATGCTTGCTCTTGTTACCTATACTAGCTCTTCCCTTAGGACACCTCAAATTTCACCTTCTTAAAGGTCCTTTCTTGCCTCCTTTATTGTTAGTTCCTTCCCTCGGAGATTACCCCTACGTTGCATATATCTTATATGTACACAGTTATTTACACATACATTAGAAGGCGATCTCCTTAGGAGCAGGAACAATGTTCTTTTTCCTTTCTTTGCATCCCCAGATCTTCCAGTGCCTGTCAATGTTTGCTGACTAGTTGTTATACAATGGGAAATTGCAAAGCTAGTACTCAATACCATATTATCAGGCTACAAGCTCAGCACTTTTTTCACTATAAAGCAAGAGACATGAGTTTTGAGGGAAGGCCCTGGATACCAGGCATTGTTATAAAGTCACTAGACACATGAGGGAGATAGTACAAAAAAAAGTAGAATGGGAAACTGAAAACATATTGTGCAACTGAGTAATTTTGTTTAATTCAAACAGTATTGTTCATAATAATATGGGAATATATTGCACCAATAAAGATCATCTTTTTTTCTAAAATTTCAAGTGGGAAGGCCTAAATAAAAGTCATATGTAAACCCATAGCAAATTGGACTGCTGTTATATACCTCTAATAGTATAATAAACCAACTGTTGTTCAGTTGTTCAGTTATATGTGACTCTTTGTGATCTCATTTGGGGTTTCTTGCCAAAGACATTGGAGTGATTAGTCATTTCCTTCTCTTGCTCCTTTTACAGATGTGAAAACTGAGGCAGACAGGGTAAAATGACTTGCCCAGGATCACACAGCTAGTATGTGTCTAAGGAGAGCTTTGAACTCAGGTCTTACTGATTCTAGGCCCAGCACTCTAGTCACTGTTCCATCTAGCTGCCTATTAACCAATATTACTCACCAAATCAGCCAATAAAGAAATATTCATTTATTTGCTGGGCATGGAACTGTGGGCTAAAGATATAAGAAAAAGCAGAAAAGTCCTAGTCCTCAAGAAGCTGGCATTCTCTTGATTTTATTGTCTTAGAAGAGAATTACAGAGGGCATTAGAAAACAAAATTCATGTGCCAATAACTTCTTATTTCAGAGCTGTCAAATATTTTCTAGTGGAATTGAAAGATTCTGTGAATATGTTGGCAGTCAGAACTTGATTATACAAACTTTATTATACTGTTACCCCCCAAATTTTCTATTCTTTTAACAGCACAACATTATTGATCATATACAGAATCTCAAAGTTGGAAGTAAATAGGTCATCTCAACTTCATTAGGAATCTTTCGTACAACATTCCAACAAGTGGTTATCTAGGTTTGACATTGCAAAAAAAAAAACCTTTCTAAAGGATTTACTTCTGTAAGCAGTCAGTTCTACTGTTGGTCATATGCCCAAATTATTTAATTTATGGTTATAGGTGTAATTTTTGGATTGTGTACATTCTCCTACTTTTAGATTTAGGAGAGTTGCATTAATTTCACAGGTTTTTACTATCAAGTATACAAAATTAAAGAGAAGTGGCTTGTTAAGGGAAAAATATAGTTTTAAATGCCAAAGGAATTTCACTGGTGATGTAATAAATTCTGATCTTTTGGGGGTATATACAAAGTATAAGGAATTTTGTAGGCCATGTATCTTTAAAATGGTCTAAGGGAATAGGAATGTTATGTATTCTGGGCTTGATATCATTCAGTACCCAGCTGATTTAATTACTGAGCACCTACAAGTAATTGCTGGGGTTTAGGAATACTTTTCACTTCCCTTTTGCTGGCTTTATGAATGCCAAGAGTAGGTATTTTAGATTAAAGGAATACATTAATAAACATCTTTGGAAAATCCATCATTAAGTCTGATTTATGTTCAGTTGCCTGCAGTACTTCAAAGAAATGCCATGCTATTCAAAAATATTGCATGTTGTTTTTGCCACTTTGCCAATGTTATGACACCATGCGCAGCATTGCAATATCAATATTCTTTTGTGATAGACTAACTCTCCCCCAAAGCCAATAGTATGTAAACCTCTTACATACATGTGAGCATCGGCACAGTAACCCCTCAAATTTACTTACAACAATGATTAATGGCCATCCATTTGTAAATATAGTGTCCCAATAATTCCTTTAGGCAATCAATTGACTCAAAAAATTTTAACATTTATCTTTACAAGGAAAACATTTGATGAATATTGCTTTATGAAAATAAATGCTTTCAAAAATTAAAACAATTGCCCAGATAAAGGGCCATGTACTTTCTCATTTGGGGCTTTTATAAAATTGACTGGTGCAGCATTAACAGCAGTTGTGAAATTTAACCCAGGCAGTATTAAGACAGTTGCTAAATATATAGAAATTAGTGTTATTGAGACTGTGAAGCATCAACATCAACCAACTTGTATTAAGAATTCTACTTCATACAATGTAACTAATAGCAAATGATTTTCACTAATTTAATCTTCCATATTTACACACACACACATATGCAAAGTTTACTTTAGTAAATAATTTACTCTTGAATCAATTTACTGCATCACCTTTATGTGGTTTTACAGGTTCACATGGGTCAGACAACATTTTGTCTAAAATTAGCATTAACTGAAAAAGAAAACAAAATCCTCAAAGAGGATGTGACAACTCAGTTAGGGGAAGAGAGATAGAACATGATATCTAACCACACAAATGACTAGGTGGTCACTCAAGTAGCATATATTCAATAAAATACTCTAAACATCTAAGTTTTCTCAGATTGCTCAAAGTATATACATATATGGTATATTTGTATATATACATATACGGTATATTTGTATATATGCATATACAGTACATTTGTATATATACATATATGGTACATTTGTATATACATATATGGTATATTTGTATATATGCATATGTGGTACATTTGTGTATATGCATATGTGGTACATTTGTATATGTGCATGTGTGGTACATTTGTATATATACATATATGGTATACTTGTATATATACATATATAAAAAATCTACATAGTGCTTCTCCCCCAGCTGTCCTATACTTTTTCTTAGCCCTGTGGATATTTCTATGGAAAATGATCAGAAGAAAGTATTGGTGAAGACATAGAGAATTTCATTCCCTTGAATTATTAAAAAATAGACATCTTAATATAAATTTAATTAGTTTAGATTTTGTGTAAAGGACATTAAATGGACAATCTGAGATTCATTGGGATGATTGGGATATCACCAGTCATCATAGAAAATGTGGAAAACTCAAAGGTATGAACAAGAATTACTCCTATGGTTCTTTGAATACAGAGTTGGACTTCTCATCAGAAAGAACTGGATTTGAATTATCCTCCATCCCTAGATACTTACTATGTGACCCTAGGCAGTCACATAATCTCTCTTGGCCTCAGAATCCCCTTTTGTGAGGTTGGTGTATGTGATAACCTTGGAGGTTTCTTCCAGCTTTATGATCCTAGGATGTTATCTACATTACCCAGTATGGGAGGGGTTTCCCCTACTGACAAAACTGCAAATCCATTTGAGTTCCAGAGAGATTTCAGGATCTTCAATGAAATATCATGGTAACAGTTTTCCTATGTTGTTTGTTTGTAGTCATTCATTCACTCAACAAACATGTATGTAGTACATACTAAAGGCAGTATACTAAGTGTTGGAGCAGAGAGATGCAAAAATAAATATGGCACAGGGCTCATCTTCAAAAAGCATACAACTAATAAAGAATAAACATTCACAAAAGTCAATCACTCAAGCTACAGATGTTTGTGTCTACTATATGCCAAGCACTGTGCTGAGAGCTAGAGATAAAAAAGAGAGGCAAAAGTAAGTCCATGCCCTCAAGGAATCCCCACTCTAATGGGAGAAACAACAGGCAAACAAATACAAGGGTGCCTCAGAAATATTGTGAGCTCTATTCCAGACTACCACAATAAATGGCTTATCACAACAAAGCAAGCCACACAAATTGTGTGGTTTCCCAGTGCATATAAAAGGTATGTTTACATTTTGTTATAGTCTATTGAGTATTTAATAGCATTATGTCTAAAAAATGTACATAGTTTGATTCAAAATACTTCGTTGCTAAAAAAAAATGCTACTCATCATCTGAGCGTTCAGCAAGTTATAATATTTTTGGTTGGTGGAGGGCCTTGCCTTGATGTTGATGGCTGCTAACTAAACAGGATGGTTGGGTTGGGGTGGCTGTGGCTAGTTCTTAAAATAAGACAGCAATGCAGTTTGATGAAATGATAGACTGTTCCTTGAATATTTGGAGGCTATTGCAGGGTTACTCATTGGCTTAACTTCAATATTGTTGTATCACAGGAAGACAAGGCCCAAGGAGACAGAGAAAGATGGAGAATGACTCCATTCTCAAACTGGTGATTAAGTTTGCCATCTTCTGTGAGTGAGGCTAATGCCACCCCAAAGCAATTACAAGAGTAACATCAAAGATCACCGATCACAGATCACCGTAACAGATATAAAAATAATGAAAAAAATTGAAAAATTGTGAGAATTACCAAAATGTGACAGAGACACAATGTGAGAATATACCCTTGGAAAAAATGATGTCAACAGACTTGCTTGATGCAGAATTGCAACAAAGCTTCAATTAAAAAACACAATAACTGCAAAGAACAATGAAGTGCAATAAGACAAGGTATGCCTATATATACAAAGCAAGCTTGTATATAGGATAAAAAGGAAATCACTAATGAGGGAAGACACTGGAATTAATAGGGATTGGAGAAGGCTTCCTACAGAAGGTGGGATTTTATTGGTTCTTAAAAGAAGTCAGAGAGGCCAGTGGACAGAGTAGAAAAGGAAAAGCATTCCAGGAATGGGTGATAGCTAGGAAGAATGCCCAGACTCAGGAGGTACTGTGTCTTGTTCCTGCAAAAGCCAGAAGGCCAATGGAACTAGATCAAAGAATACTGGATGGAGAGTAAGATGGAAGAAAACTAGAAAGGTAGGAGGGGCTGGGTTGTGAAGAACTTTGAATGCCAAAGAAAGCATTTTTTATTTGATCCTGAAGGCAATGGGAAGTCACTAGAGATTATTGGTGGGGGGAAGGGTTTGACATGATCTCAATTATGTTTTAGAAAAATCACTTTGTGGCTGAATGGAAGATGGACTGGAACAGGAAGCAACTTGAGGCACACAAACTCACTGGCAGGCTATGGCAATAATCAAGGCATGTGGTAATAAGAGTATGCACCAGAGTGGCAGCAGTGTCAGAGGAGAGATGTTACAAAGATGTAATCAACAGGCCTGGGCAACAGCTTGGATATGAAAGGGAAAGATAATAAGGAAATCAGAATGACTCCTAGGCTGCTAGACTGAAGAATTGGATAGATGGTGTTGACCTCTACAACAACAGAGAAGATGGGGAGGGTGGGTTTAGGGGGAAAGACAATTAAGTCCATTTTGAACTATTGAGTTTAAGATATCTATTGTAAGGGGGTGGCTAGGTGGCACAGTGAATAGAGCACCGGCCCTGGAGTCAAGAGGACCTGAGTTCTAATCCAGCCTCAGACACTTAATACTTACTAACTGTATGACCTTGGGCAAGTCACTTAACTGCAATTGCCCTCCAAAAAGAAAAAAAAAGATATCTATTGTATATTCAGTTCAAGATGTCTGAAAGGCAGTTGGAGATGCAAGATTGGAGGTCAACAGAGAGACTGGGGAAGGATAGATAGCTTTGAGAATCTTCAGCATAGAGATTGTAATTAAATCCATGGGCATGGTTTTAGGTCTCTAAGTGGAGTAGTATAAAGGGAGAATGGAAGAGGGTCTAGGATAGCAATCTGAGAGGCACCTAGAGATAGAGGGCATGATTTTGAGGAGAATCAAGCAAAGGAGATAGGGAAAGAATAGGCATATATGTGGGAAGAAAACCAGGGACAGAGCAGTGTTCTGAAAAATATTTTTCTGCTATCTCAGGCATTAAATTTGCCAGATATCAATTTAAGGGGCAGAGTCAAAATGGTGGAATAAAAGCAGCAACTTCTTGAGCTCTTCCCCTAAACACCTCCAAATGACTCAAAACGAATTCAAGAGCTACAAAACCCACAAAATGTAAAAGTGAAACACATCTCCAGCTGAAAACAGCAGGCTGACAGGAAGGGTCTATCACTGGGAGTGGAGTGGAGTTCCACGTAGGTCATCCCTGACACAGACCAGGACAGAGCAGACCTCAGGGGACTGAATCACTGGCAGTTGTGGAGTTTTCCAGATTTCTCAACCCACAAACATCAAAGAAAAAGTAGAAGGTCAGTGAGCAAACTCTGTTGGACCTATGTGAGAGGGGAGCATGATCTGGCTCCAGCCTTGGGGTGGTGGAGGTGGTGGTGGTGGCAGCTGAAGTAGCAGCATTAGTGGCTGCATCCAGAGCCCCATGCCTACAGATGGTGGGGGGATCAAGCAACTGATCATAGAATAATTGCAGGGATCTCTTTGATGACTCTGAAGCAGGATTCTCTTGCTTTGCCCTGCTTAGATCAGGGTTGCAGTCGGGTGGCAGTTCTAGGGTGAGGAGGAGTGCTGGTATGGCAGAGCTTTTGGTAGATATGGAGAGGGAGTCCTCTCCACAGTCCTATGGAAGAAAAGAGTGCTTGTGGTCACTCACAGACCACACCACAGGACAGGAGAGGAGTAAACACCTCTCCTTTGGTCATGTCACCTTAGAAGAACTGCAAATTTACAGGCATCTGGAAGCATCCTCCACTCTGGAAGTAGAATCCTACCTTGGCAAGGAGCTCAAAAGTCAAGTAACTGACAAAAGGAACAAACAGAGAGAAAAAGTCACACTACAGAATCTTACTTTGGTGACAAAGAAGATTAAAATATACAATTAGAAGAAGACAACAAAGTCAAAACTCCTGCATCAAAAGCCTCCAAGAAAAATAGATATTGGTCATAGGCCATGGTGGGGCTCAAAAAGGATTTTGAAAATCAAGTAAGGGAAGCAGTAGAAAAATTTGGAAGAGAAATGAGAGTGATGCAAGAAAATCATGAAGAATGAGTCAACAGGTTGCTAAAGAAGATCCAACAAAATAGTGAAGAAAATAACACCTTAAAAATAGATTAACTCAAATGGAAAAAGAGGTCCAAAAAGCCAATGAGGAGAAGGATGCCTTAAGTAGAATTAGCCAAATGGAAATGGTGGTCCAAAAGCTCCCTGAAGAAAATAATTGCTTCAAAAATAGAATGGAACAAATGGAAGCTAATGGCTTTGTGAGAAATCAAGAAATTTTAAAACAGAACTAAAAGAATGAAAAAATAGAGGACAATGTGAAATATCTCACTGGAAAACCATTGACCTGGAAAACAGATCCAGGAGAGATAATTTTAAAATTATTGAACTATCTTCAGGTATGTGATGACCAAAAAAAGTACCTAGACATCATCTTTTAAGAAATTATTGAGGAAAAGTGCCCTTATAGTCTAGAACCAGAGGGTAAAATAGAAATGGAAAGAATCCACAGATTTCCTCTTGGAAAAGACCCCAAAAAGTAAACTAAAAAAAATCCATCAAACTCCAGAGTTCCCAGGTCAAGGAGAAAATATTTACAAGCAGTCAGAAAGAAAATAAAAATTGAGTATTGCAGAAACACAATCAGGATAACAGGAGATCTAGCAGCTTCTACAGTAAAGGATCTAAGAATTTGGAATATGATATTCCAGAGGTCAAAGGAGATAGGATTAAAACCAAGAATCACTACCCAGCAAAATTGAGTATAATGCTTCTGGGGAAAATATGGGCATTCAATGAAATAGAGGACTGTTAAGCATTCAGTCCAGAGCTGAACAGAAAATTTGATTCATATACAAGAAGCAAGAGAAGCATGAAAAGGTAAACAGGAAAGAGAAATCATAAAGAACTTATTAAATTCAAACTGTTTACATTCCTACATGGAAAGAAGATATTTTTAACCCATGAGACTATATACATATATATATGTGTATATACACACATATGCATGTGTGTATACATGTATGTATGTGTGTATATATTTGCATATTGTATATATGCATGCATAGACAGAGGGCACAGGGTGAGTTGAATATGAAAGGAAGATTTCTAAAAAATAAAATTAAGAGGTGACAGAAGAATATATTGGAGAAGGAGAAAGGGAGAGATAGAATAGGGTAAATTATCTCACATAAAAGAGGCAAGAGAAAGCTATTACAATAGAGGGGAAGAACAGGAAGATGAAAGGGAATGAGTCAACCTTACTTTCATTGAATTTGGCTGAAGGAGGGAATACCATGCACATTCAATTATCTTACTCTACATTAAAGTAGGGGGGGAGGGGATAAGGGGGATGATAGAAGGGAGGGTAGATTGGGGGGAATCAGAAGGAAACACTTTTGAAAAGGGAAAGGGTCAAAGGAGAAAATAGAATAAATAGGGGGCAGGATAGAATGGAGGGAAATATAGTCTTTTGCAATATGACTACCATGGAAATGTTTTGCATAACTACACATGTATAACCTATATTGAATTGATTGTCTTCTCAATGGGGGTGAGTGAGGAGGGAAGAAGAGAGAGAATCCAGAAGTCAAAGTTTTAAAAATAAATGTTCAAAAATCACTTTTACATGCAACCAGGAAATAAGATATATAGGCAATGGGGTATAGAAACCCATCTTGCCCTACAAGAAAGTAAAGGAAGCAAGGGGGAGGTGAAGGGCATATAAGAGAAGGTAGACTAGGGGAAGGGTGAATCAGTATGCTTGCCATGTTGGGGTGGGGGGTAGTGGAGAAATGGGGAGAAAATTTGGAACTCAAAATCTTATGGAAATTAATGTTGAAAACTAAAAATAAATAAATTAAATCTGGGGAAAAAGAAATCAATTCAAATAAAATATTTGCAAAATTTCACTACATACTAAAATTTTCTCAAAAAAGTAAACAAATTAATATTAAAGTATGAAGATTGGAATTATTCATCATTAGAAATTGCCATTAAATTAAAAACCAATTTGACATAGCATCCCTTCTCAAGAGTCTACATTATCAGTTTAAATACTTATATTAGTATTATGAATTCATTTGAATGACAAATTTCATATCTGACCAATTAGCCCTTTTGATTCATATTTCATAACAGTGAAATATATTTCATTAAATTATACATACTGCTAATGCCATCCACAAAGTCTTAATTTTATGCCAAGTGTGGCAACTGTGGGTTCATATACATTATGCTAAGGGAAAAAAACCTTGGGCAGTTTCTCCCAAGATGGAAAGGTTTCAAGAACAGCCCTGGCAACAAAGAGAATCTGCTTTCTGAGAACCAGCCTAAATAAATATAGAAAGACTCATCACTAACAGTCTGGTCACTTACTGATGAATTCAAGAGACAAGAAAATCCACAACGTAAAAAAATACCAAATGACCCTTAGTTTTGTGTGCCCCTC
This sequence comes from Petaurus breviceps papuanus, assembly GCF_028583685.1. Lineage (NCBI taxonomy): Eukaryota > Metazoa > Chordata > Mammalia > Diprotodontia > Petauridae > Petaurus > Petaurus breviceps. The sequence goes on from NW_027186546.1 coordinate 3,204,359, forward strand.
CCTTCTGATTCTGCAATAAATAGTGACAGAGTGGCAGAAAGGAGACAAAGAATTCCAAGAAATAAACAATTTTTAGACTGTCTCTAAACTATGATTTGAGCCTGAGATCTGACTGCTAGGCATATAACTCATGTAGGTAAGAGAAAAAGGCATCCGCAATAAACACCAAAATATTCCTATCTGCCACTTTGTGACAGCAAAGAGCTGGAGGAAAAGTAGGTGACTGCAAAATGGGGAATGGCTAAACAAAGTTTATGAATCTAATGGGGAAAATGGAAATCCGGATTCACAGGAGAATGAGAAGACGTAGCAGAGTAGAGTAAGCAGAACCAGGAAAGTAGCATATACACTGATTAAAACAATATAAATTTTAAAATGAAAGTAAACCTTACAATTTCGTATATGAGGGGTCCAAAGGAGTGGAGGGACTAAATTTATGGCTGGGAGTATGGGTCAGACCTGAGAGTTGAATTACAAAAAAGCTGCCTTTGAACTTAATATTAGAAAAATGTTCATAATAGAGCTATTCACAAGTATAATGGTTACATGATAGCATGTCTGATATGACAGTGGGCATTACTCTTGGGCATGGGCCTATACAACTTCTGAGGTCCCTTCCCACTCATATTTTATGATTCTGTGGTTATAATGACTACTTTGCCATAGGATTTGTTGATCCATTATGAATGGGAAACATTAAGAAGAGGCAGTATGTAGAGGATAGACAATAAGTTACTCATTAAATCTAACTCTTGATCCCACATAGGATGGTAAAGAGGCTAATGAAAATCTGAGCGCAGTGCCCTCTGATCATCATTTTACCAGGGTAGAATGGGATAGGAGTCCCATATATTCTCCTTGTATTCATTGCCAAATAAATGAAGTCTTGATCACAAAGCCTCTAATACAGTAAGTATATTTAAAGTAAATATGAAGAGAAACTGGAAAACATTGTTTCTCAGAATTCTCTGACTTGTACTCTCCTTTCTCCCTACAAAGTATTAATTTCTCATTATGAGCCCATCTTGTTTGCCATTTTCTTTAGCTTATTTTGTATGTTGATACTAGACAGCAGGGAATTCTACATAGCCATCACAGCTCCTGAGCTCCAAAAGTTAGACATGATTTTTATCATTCCCTTCCATGATCCATTAGGCAACTAAGATAATTTTCCCCAAATTAATAGGCATATACTTTATACAGATGAGGATGATAACATAGATAGAGAATCAGGATGACTTAGATCCATATATCTCTCTTCTGGCACAAACTGACTGTGTGACCCTGGGCAATTCATTTAACTTCTCAGTGCTATTGGCAGTTCTATCTAAGAGCAGTATGTTGCCAATCAAGTGTCAATTGATACTAGGAGAAAATGTTTTCTTATCCAGAATTCCCCCATAGCAACAAATCATAAGTCCAGTCTCTACCCTATGTTTATACATATCCCATATTTTATACATGCAACTGAAGATACTGTGTTACATAAGTACAATATTATTGAAAGTCTAAATGTTAACATTTTTGTGTATTTTAAAATATGTCCTTAAGCTTATAACAAAAATATTTAAATATGTAATATAAAACTAACAACTTTTAACCACTTCATATTAATGACTTTTTAATTGTCAATGACAATCATTCATCTATAGGGAAATTACCTTAAACTTTTAAGTTTGTCAGACTGAAGTACCCCATAAAAGGGGTGATGTTTTCAACAAACATAAAGTTTGATTCATTATTTTATAGGCATTCAATAAAATATTTAATAGTTTTTCATAGCAATATAATATCTTCAAATAAGACATGTTTTCCCAAAACTCATACTAGTAAGAAAAGATAAGATAAGTCTCTAGGCCAAGTTTATACTCTGATAATACACAATCATACCTATATAGATATTGCCTTTTTTTCTCTTTAAAACTGATGCTAATCACCTCCCTAGAAAAAGATCAAGCTTTTAAAATCTCATATTCTTTCATGAGAGCCACTATTGCACTTCAAAATATTTCTTTTGTTCCCTGCTTCCCCCAAACCACATTAGTTCAACTTCTTACTTATTCCTTGAAAACTGTTGCCTCACAAGATAGATTATGAAGAACACAAGACATCAGTTTCATCAGAGCCAATCAAAAACTGATCACTTCCACTTTCCTGGCAGCCAAAGGCATATTCGCCAGCATCCTTTCCCTATGCCTGCCAAAATAAGATAGATGATCTAAAATATCAAATTCAATGTAGCTGAGATCATGAGAAAACTCCACCAATTAATTAAAGCATACAATTGTTTTGTTTCCCCTTATACAATCAAGGCACTGTATCATTTAGCTTCACAAAGACTGGTGTGGGTAGTGAAAAGTACCCAGTACTGGGAGATAGAAAACCTCAGTTCCAGCTTCAGCTCTGCTGCCAGCTCCTTTGGTAGCCATGAGCAATTTTCTTAACCTCGCTGGACCCTACCTTTTTCCTCTATAAAATGAGAGGGATGGGCTGAAAGATCTTTTAAGTTGTTTTTTTTTCCTGCTGTAAAATTGTATGCTTCTAATCGAGGCAGATACAGCTTAGTAATCTGCATTACTGATTCAAGATTTGAAGCATAGTAAGTTATGTGATTTATAAAGAAAAAATCTTGAGTCAAAGGTAGAATCAATATTATAAAAAAAATTTTGAAACTATTGTTAAGTCCAGGACAGAGTAATTAACTGCCTTGTACTAGAAAAGTTCAAGTTGAATGTTTGTGAACCTAACAATTTTGCACTTTTAGGTTTTCTTTATTAATTAAAAAGAGTGAGGTGATTATAATAAACATATCAAGGGAAAGTTGACCATCCGAATAGAAAATGGAAGTTTAGGTCCAGAAAGGGCCTTAGAGAGCCTCAAGTTTCTGGTCTCCTGATCTTGTGCTCTGAGTTAGCAGCACCCTAAAGAAATTTTTAAAAATATCTTTAGAACATCTCAGACTTCCATCTAAAATATCTATCTCTTATAAATCAAAATTAGCTATCAACAGGACACATCTAATTTCCTTATCAAATCATATAGAAAACAGATTGATTGGAGAAAAAGTTTCAGACTTGCATTTGTAACGAGGAATAGGGAGACCTAGATGGTACAATGGAGACAGTACTGGGTCTGGTGTTCAGAAGACCTTAGTTCAAATGTGACCTCAGATACTTAGTAGCTGTGTGACTTTGGGCAAATCTTTTAACCTCTGTTTGCCTTCATTTCCTCATCTGTAAAAATGGGGATAATAATTGCAGCTATGCCTCAAGTTTCTTGTGAGAATGTATGACATAATACTTGTAAAATATTTAGCACAGCACTGGCACATAGTAGGTAATATGTAAAATTTGCTTATTATTACTCCCTGGAGTTTGACACAGGACTTCTAGCTTCTAATTTCAGTTCTGACACAGGTTATTTGATACAAGCAAGCTGGCTGACATAACTATGCCTCAGTTTCTCACTGTAACTTCCTCATTTGCAAATACAGAATACCCACTGAAGATCTTCCAAGTTTAAGTAACGTTTCAGAAAACATGTGATACCCGTATTTCTCTTTCTAACAAATTGAACAATACACAACATTTCCTTCCCAAATTTTCTTTAGCCTAACATCATATTTCCTATCATTGTTGAGTTTAGGCAATGATTATGGTAAAAACATATATGAAATTTGCAATTCAAATAATATTTTTAATCTTAACAAATATCTTGATGGGTGGAAAAATGGAGAAAGTGTCCCATATATCTGTCATTTGCATAGCACATCGCTCACTCCAGGGATCTTTCCCCAACTCACTGAGGGGGAGAGAGAGTCTTATAGCTTTAAAATGACTTCATTCCCATATTTACATATTTTTTAATAGGGCTATGATGAATCTCCTTCCGCTTGACTCCTATTTTGAGCTGTGATATTTTAATCTCCATTCTTGCTGCAACTTAGCAGATGAATGTGCAGTGTGACAGAGCTCAGAGGAAATAGTATAAATAAAGCAAAGTGGAGCTATGACATCTCACATTTTATAGCGTTTTTATTGTAGCCTAAGCATAAACAGAGCACAGCTGTGTTATACTTACTGCTGTGAGCACTCCCTCAACTCCAACCCCCTATTGCTTTTAAAAAGACAGTGCTCTTACTTAGAAAGCTTTGACTATGGGTAATATTGCCAACTACACGGACAACAGGGGCATCTTCCTCACTCCTCAACCTTCTTTATTCCATTTGCTTCTCTTTTTATCAATATCCATTTATTTCCTCCATGTCATACTTCTTACCCAAGACCAACATGGCCACAGCAGAGCCCATACTGTATTCTAGCAAAAGCACACTACTATTACCTATTGCAAATGATCTGGATATCAAAACTATAATTTCTTTTCTTTCTAAACACAGACACTGCACTGGAATAATTAACAGACAGCGTCTCAAAAAGAAATATAAAACTAGCTGGAAGTTTTCAAAATATTGCTCTGTCTTCATGTAGTCTTTCTTAAAGGCAAAGCTACTTTTCACTTTCCAAGTCAACTTACTCATAATCACATGCCAATATAAAGTTAGAAATGGAAAGGAGTGCAAAGCGTGAAGCAAAATGTATATGGGAATATGGAGGAAGGGGCTTGGGAAGGAATGGAGATAAAGCAATTGTGAAAATTTATTTATTCTCCAGGATTTAAAACATTGGGGTTTACAGTAAGTCGAGCATTATTTCTTAAATGTTAATAACAATTGATGCTTCAAAAGAGGGTTGCGCTCCCCAAACATCCGATTGCCTTCTAACTACTGGCAAATGCACAATTATAAATATAGCAATGCATCCTTCTATAAATCTGTGACCAAACTGGGTTTAAAAAACAAATGATCTTTCCAGGGAAAAGGGGTATTATTAGGTGACTGACATGGGATGCCAACAGAAAAGACGTTCAAGATTTGAAAGTAAGCTATGTTTATGGTTTAGATCAAAATCATGAGTATAGCAGGTGCTTATCAACTTCTCATGGAAGTCAAAGAAGATTTTTATCCATTTGGGCTCCTGACTCATCCACCACACCTTCCTTCCTCAGGGAGAAAGATCGCTGGGATGTAGTGGAACACACAAAGTGTCACAAAAGTCTACAACTATATATACTGAAATGTACTGATACATATATGTATCTGCTGTAAATATGTGAACTGTATCCACTCTACTGAATATACTATACATAGTGAGCATTCCAAAGAAATTTCCATTTATATGAAAATAATCTGCAAAATACAATAAAGTAAAGTTAATGGCAAATCATGAGGATGTACATCAAGTGCCTAGTGCAATACCATATACATAGCACTTAATAAATGCTTGCAAATTTATTGATTATCCAATAATGAGCAATAAACTATTTAATTCCAATGTGACTGTAGGCAGGTCATGTAAACTCCCTGTGCCTAAGCTTTCTCATCTATAAAATGAGGGTATGGACCTAGATGCCATCTGAGGTTTCCTTCATCTATATAGCTATGATTCTACAACAGCTAGATCACAAAAATAGCATACCTACAACCAAAAAAAAAAAAAACTAAGCTGGCATCTTGGGTTTTGTAGCTATCTATCCACTTAAAATTGCTGCTCTGCCTAAATCTGTGTTTGCCAAGCTATCAACACAGTGTGGGTATCTGATTTTCAATTTACATTTTTATAAGAGGGTTAAACAAGTTTCTTTATTTTGTTTTGGGACTATTGAACTGATCTGTAACAAGGTGTGGCCTCATTCAGATTTATGAACTCCCTCCTTCCTAACACTAACTTGAATTTTATTCAACTTGCATAGCACATAATTTCATAAAACAGGGATTGACAAAGAATAAGATTCAGTTCTGTTATATATGCAAGAAATAACGTTGGTAATCTCAATATCTGCAAAAGTTAATAATACTTTAAATTAACCTGTCAAATGGGAAAGGGGTTTCTTCAGACTGATTATCTTACAAGTTAAGCTTCCTAAGGTTTGGGGCTATCTTACTATGTTGTATTTGTACCCACTGCTCTTAAAACACTGTCTGGCACATAGTAAGACCTCAATAAATGCTTTTATCATTCATTCATTCATTCATTCATTCGTTCCTTCATTCATTCTTCCATTCATTCACAGGTAAACTAATGCTGTGCCTTACCAGCTCCTAAAAGTTACCAGGGACCAAGAAAGACTCTACTTCTGTTGACACACTGTTTTTTTTGTTTGTTTTTGTTTTTGTTTTTTGTTTTTTGCTGTTTGGAGGGGGGAAGGTAGGACAATTGGAGGTAAGTGACTTGCCCAAGGTCACAAGGCTAGTTTTTTTTTTGTTAAGTGTCTGAGGTCAAATTTGAACTCAGGTCCTCCTGACTCCAGGGCCAGTGCTCTATTCACTGCGCCACCTAGCTGACCCCTCTTGATATACTTTTTTTTTTAAAGCAATTGGGGTTAAGTAACTTGCCCAAGGTTACACAGCCAGTTTTTTGTGTGTGGGTGGGTGTGGGTGTTAAGTATCTAAGGCCAGAATCTCCCGACTCCAGGGCCACCCCTCTTGATATACTTTTTAAAGAAGATATAGAAATGTAAATGAGCAAGAACCTAAAGGAAGTTCCAAGGAAACTTCCAAAGCAACAAAAAGTTTCAATTTAGGTAAAAAAAGAAAAGGAAATTGGGTTTCCTAGCTCAAGACCTATAGAGTCCTCCATCAGCCACTGATCAAATTCAGAGATCACATATGTATACTTATGTAAAAGTATTATATTAATATATGTGTACATACATATAAATATGCATGTGTGTATATGTATACACACACATACATACATACATAGAGAAAGAGACAGAGAGAAAGCAACCATGCTCATAGGAATTAAACATAGGAATATAACATTCCCCAGCAATAGGTATGAAATTAGGCAGTTCGGTGTAGGCCTAGATGTGAAGTCAGAAAGACCCAGGTTAAAATCTTCTCCCATCTACATACTCATAATGTGACTCTGAGAAAGACATTTCACTTCTCAGTCTTGGTTCCCTCATCTCTAAAATGACACTAATGTACAAGGTCATTTTGAGGATTAAATGAACTAATGTATAAAAGGCTTTGTAAACTTTAAAATACTTTATAAATCCTGGTTGTTATCATTAGGAAATCCAAGAGGGAGGATCTGCTTAAGGTTTAAGGCTCCCACCCTGAGGTGTAAACTCCAGGAAGGCAGCCCACCTCAGTAATCCAACCTGTGTGCAGTTAGGGGTAGAATAAATTACTGTAGCAAGATCTGTATCGTGAGAGGTACAGAAATTCCAATTCAGCCACAGATGGCAAAATGGCACTTCTGGCCATTACCACTGCCTGAGATGCCAGACACTGTTGCAGATCAAGTGGAGGCTTTAATTGCTGGCAGACTGCAGTATCCTAATCCAGAAAGAGGAAAACAAGTGCAGCTCTGCATGTATCTTTATTTCTATTGGTAACAAGCATTGTTCAAAATCAATACAGACCCATGTTTCTATCACTTTGGTGAGTGTCATATGGCTCCTTTAAGGAACTGGGTTAAAGTTATGCCCATGCTAGGAAGTCCTAAATAAATAGGATGCAGATTGTGGATGGATGGAATACACACACACATACATATATAGAAACACACAACACATAAATACATATACATACAGATATACATATACATGCATGCACATGTATATGTGTGTTCATATACACAAATGTATATACGCACACAGAGAAATTTATATCTATACATACACACATATGCATGTGTATATGTGTAAGTATGTATATGTACACATTTGGGAACCTGTCTTCAGTCAGAGACATAAGTAACTTTTGGAATGATACCTTGAATTCAGCTTCTCTATAACAATAATCAACTTGCCTTTAATAATTACTTTCTTTTTCACACAGCCCTGTTTTCTAAAAACATATATTATAATGAAAAGAAACTGTTGGAAGAGGGCAATAAGTCACACTATTTTAAAATAATTTATTTCTAATTCTTTTATTACAACACTAGTGAGAATTCATTTCACAGCAACTTAGTGGGACCACAGTGCTATGGAGAAATGGAGCCAGATACTGAACCTACTCTCCCTCAGAGAGTGAGGTAGTGTAATGGACAGTATGTCCTTGAGGTGAAGGAAAATGTATATCTGTTCTTCCTATATTTTTCAAGTAAATATCCCTTTTGTAAAATCCACTCCATGTTAAGTGACTAAATGGAACTGGCAATGGGGGGACAGAGCCAGTGGGGGCTTAAGCCAATGACAGTAGAGAAGAAAAAATCTCACAAATCCTTCTTGATATGCTAGTACCCTGAGGTGGAGATATAGCCTATCTGAATGTGGGAGAGTGAGGCAGAGCATACCTCCTACAGAAAGAAGAACTTCTTAATGATAAGAGTTGTCCAAAATTGATATGGGCTGCTGCTGGAGTCAGTGGGCTGCTTGTTAAAAGGGAACATCAAACAGTGACTGTGTGAACAATTTTGGAGAATATTTTAGAGGGAAGATGTTGGACTAAGTGATTTCTGATGTCTCTTACAACTTCAGAATTTTGTGGTGTTGATTCTAAAAACTTTGTAATAAGACATTAGAGAAATAATGGTTATGGCATTTCTGAATATCTATAAATTATTCAAAATAAATAAATGTATATTATATTCTCTAATGTTATTTAGGTGTTTTGGAGAATCATAAATCCATCTAAATTACTAGGAAATAATATTATTATTATTTGGGCATTAGCTACAAACATACACACACACTGCTATTTAAATTTTACTGTAAATATATGTCTTTCTTTAGCTGTTTAGATGGCTGAACAATGTGACTGTGGGGAATTACAAGTGAATGCTTTTCCCATTATGTACTTGACCTAATATTAAATATAGAACAGCCCTCAAAATATAACTTCCAGCTTTCAAAATCATAAAATGCCACTACCTGTCTGAAATGAATCTGCCTTTTGAAAAATACTTAAAATTAGCTTTTCCATAATCATTATCATTCAACTAGTCCTCAACTCTTAACTCCTTTCAGTACTACATTCCTCTTCCTGAATAGGGCCTTTCTATAAAAAAAAATAAACAAAAACAAAAAACAATACTCTTATTAGAGTTTTCGTAATGACCACCCTACAAGTCAGAAAAAAAGATTTTCAGGAAAAAAGTTCAAACTTAGCAACTGTCTTTGCTCCCATGGAATGATGGACATATAAATCTTTCTTGTTCCAGGAAATGATTTTCTTCCTTATCCTCATCAAAACACATCCTTTTCCAAGATGGAAGATAATAAAATCCTGTCATTTTTTAATTTTTAGAATTTACATAATCTCTTTAAGGTTCTTCAAAGAACTTTCCATACTTTTTTTTCAATAATTCTCACTACAACCTTTTAAGGAACTTAGAGGCACAATGTTCTCATTTTATGGATGAGTATGAGTAAACTAAAGTTCAGGTTGAACAGATTTTATGAAGACTTTTTTTTTTCAGAGCTCTGTGAAAGATTATAGAGGGTAGATACTGTACATGGGAAGGCTAATAGGGATTCTACTGCAGTAATCCATTGTTGTAAAAGTTGAGTAGAGAGGAAAAAATGAATGGGAGAAATGTTACAGAGGTTAGAATAAAAAAAAAAAACATTGACATTGAATTGGCCATAGGAGAGAAAGGGAGGCGAGAAGGTCTCAGAGGATATAAACCTAGGTGACTAGAAGGATAACCCCCATAGAGGAAATGAAAAAGGATAGTGGTGCCAAGAAGTATGGTGAGTTCCATTTTGATTTGTTCCCAATTAGTTGACTTAAGAGTTAGTGAGTTTTCTTTCTTTGTAAATCTTAAAACGAGGCAAACAAACAAAAAGACCCACATACTGGATTCAACAATTCAATGAACTTTTTTCAAAGTGGTTATTATTTAAAAAGAAACTGTATAAGGAATTAGGGATACCAAGATCTAAAACAATACATTCTCTGCCATTAAGTAGCTTACGGTCTATTGAGAACATATAATATGTAAATAAAACAAATACATATACACATTTAAGTGTAACAGTGAAAAGAAAAACTCCACTATTGTGGGGATAGGAATTGAGAAGTACAAAAATATTTATACTACAAGCTAGAACATGATAGAACTACAGAATAAATCTAGACAGTACTTTACAAACATTTCAATTGACAGAGAGAACTTTTCAGTTGTTCAAGCAATAGTATATGACCTGGTGCAATGTACTTAGTGTCTAGGTCATGACTACCCACAGACACATACGTAGGCAATCACTTCTCAGAGGTACTCTAGAACTGGTGTTCTTACCCTTTTTTTGTTTCATAGACCTCTGATGGTCTGGTGAAACCTATGGACCCCTTCTCATAATTATGTTTTTAAAGGCATAAAATGAATTACTCAGGATCTCAAAGGAAACCAAGTATATCAAAATGCAGTTACCAAAAATTTTATATGAGTTTATAGAATTCAGGTTAAGAATCTCTGATTTGGAGGGAAACATTACTTCAGAAAATTAGGTTAGATTCTCTGAAATTCTTTCAAATCTAAGATCATCTCTTTTTTTGTAGGTATTCCCTTTCACCATTGAAGCCTGAAACTCTTCTGTGGCTAGAGACACGAAACTCACTATTTTTTAAGATGTTACACTTTATTTATGGGTGGCCTCAAATTTTTAAAGTACTTCAGTATTTGTTTAGACATTTTAGTGATGTTCAAATCTTTGTGGCCACTTTTGGGGTTTCCTAGTAAAGATGTTGGACTAGTTTACCATTTCCTTGTCCAGCTCATTTTACAGATGAGGAAATTGAGACAAACAGAGTTAAGTGACTCGCCCAGGGTCACACAGTTAGCAAGTGTCTGAGGCTGCATTTGAACTCCCATCTTCCTGACCCCAGGTCCAGTACTCTGTCTACTGCCAAAATCCATTGCCAAAAAGCAAGGTGGCCCAGTGAACAGATAACTAAACTCGGAGTCAGAAAGACCTGAGTAAATCAGGCTTCATACATTTACTAGCTCAGTGACCCAGGATCACTCAGCCTCTTCTGCCTTAGTTTCCTCATCTGTAAAATTAGGATTACAATAGTACTTAATTCTCAGGGTTGTCACAAGGAAAAAAAATAGATAATATTTGTAAAATTCTTTGCAAACATTAAAATTTTATATAAATGTTATTACTGTTATTATTACATAAAAATTGTTATCTTCCATTGTTTCCAAATGACGACCCATAAAATATTTGAAAATAGGAAATATAACTCTTCTGTCTTCCCTTTAATAGACAAAGCATCCCAAGTTCCTTCTACAAATCCTCATATGACATGGTTTCCAAACCCTTCATTCTACTCTGGACACATTGAGAGTTTTCAAATATTCCTCTTTAAAACTAAATTGAATTCTTCAGTAATATGAACAAGTAAATGCATTCACTTCTTTGTCATATTTCTACTAAAGCAGCTCCACATTACACCAGCTTTTTCAGCAGTAATCTCATATCAGCAATGTTAGTTTATATTATTTTGTAGTCCACTAAAGTTGTACTTATCTTTTCCAAAGGAACTTTTGTGGAGTAAATTTATTAAATATGTTTAGAGCTGTGTGCTAGGTATTTGTCCCTTTTAAGTTTCAATTTATTAATTCTAACACAACTCTCTAGAGTGTCATGATTTTTTATCATGATTTTTGTAACTATAGTAGGAAAGAATTCATTAGGGTATTAGGTTATGTCCCAACTGCTTCAATCTTGTAAATAACTTTCCCCATGTGGATGTCCTAAGGCATCTGGTAAGGAGAGGCCTTCCCATGAGTATACAAAGGCTATACTAACTACTCCTTGGTGGCTTCTCAGACCTGACTAGACCTCCAGTTCCCTGAGGCCATCTTCACCTGGGTAAAGATGGGGAGGGGATAATGTCACCTAGCATATCTTCCCAGAGCAATTAGAAGGCGTTGGAAAACTGTGCTCACTACTTATGCCCTTACTACTGTCAGTCAATCAACAAGAATTTATTAAGCACTTACTGTGATCCAGGCACTGTCCTAAGCACTGGAAACACAAATACAAGAAAATTCTGCTTCTACAACATAAACCCTACTGTTTAAGAACTATATACTGCCTCATTAATGCAACTTCTATAACAATAATCTCCCAGAGTAGGTATTGTTCCATCTTGCTGACAAATCTGATGTGTGTCTTCCAATTCTACACCCATATGATTGATTTAAACAACTGTTAAACACGACAGGCCCAAGCATAAAATAATGTGAGACCCACAAAATCTTCCTCTTCTCCCAATTATCCACAAGCCAATCAACAACTGTAGAGTTGCTAAAATAGGCATAAATGTTTCTAACTGTGTTGCCTGCCATGAAACCTACATCTCTCCATTTTACTCACTGGGGCAACACAGCAAAATATACTTTGTTGAAATAAAAATATATGTCTATGACATTTTCTTGGTTAGGTGCCATTAGATAACACAGTGGATAAAGTACTGTGACCTGAGATCTGAATTCAAATCTGGCCTCAGACACTTATTAGCTGTGTGAGTCTGGGTAAGTCACTTAACATTGGTTTGTCTCAGTTTCCTCAACTGTAAAATGGGGTTAATAATAACACCTACCTCCTAAGATTGTTGTCAGGTTCAAATGATATTAATTTTAAAGCAATTCACCTGGCTTTGGACATATAGCAAGTGCTGTATGAATGTACCTCAGCAACCCAATAAAATGTAAATGATGTCAGTTTTGAGTGAAGCCATACTGGTTCTCATAATCCCTGCTTTGATTTCTATATGCATAGAAACATTTATTTAATAATCTGTTCAAGACTTTTCCTAAAATTCTGCATCACATTCATTAACATGGAGATTCTGGGATTCACCTTTCTTTTTTTTTTAATGGAGGATCCTTTCCAGGCTCTAGTTTTCTGTCACCTTTTCCTGATTTTTCAAAAGTACCGACATTTGTTTTGTGAAACATATGCCAATTCTTTCTGCAATGAACATGCCAACCCAAGTTCATTTAAGGCAGTTAGCTTCACTCCATCATCTCCTCATGGCTCTCATCATACCTATTCTTCTATTGTCAGTTTTCAGATCTTTCTCCTTAATGAAATGGAATCTCAGTAGTAGTCTGCCTTTTTTCTGTCATTTGTTAACACTGTACCCTCTACCTAAGTGGTAGGCATAGAGTGCCCCTTATTCTTGCTCCGAATGTAGCCTGAGCATCCCTTTTGCAATGTCATTAGTATTTTTTGAAAACTGCTCATGAGATTTTTCTCATAGGGTAGAAGTACTATTTTATTTGTGTTATTACTTATGTGCTTCCTTTCACATTATTGGTACAGGTTTCATTATAACTGTGATCTATTTTAATCTAGGTTCTCCCTTTACTTAAACCATCCATGTCTTAGCCTGTGTGATGCTGGGTCCTACAATCAACCCTCTATGTTGGTTCTATTCAACATATTTAAAGTCTTTGTGACGGTCATTTATTATTAAATAAGTGTTAGTCCATCAATCACTCGAATCTGTTCATCTGACATCATTCACTCTAGCTGACCAAGATACCTCTCATAACACCTTAATGCAACTTCTCCCATGCAAATCATTATTGCTAAAGGTTACCAATCTATTCATGATCACCATAAGTCATCATGACACATGGTGTATCTGTCTTTTTAAGCTAGCTCCCAAATATTCAATTAATGGCTTTAAATGGAAATTTTCTTTCTTTCTTCTGTTTTTCCTGATCTTTGTAAATACTATACAACTATTTGACACAATGAACAGAGAGTTGGCCTCAAGGTCAAGAAGACCCAGGTTCAAGCTCTGTCTCTGATATGCACTGATTGAATGATCATTGACAATTCAGTTGACTTGCAGTGCCATGCCAAACCTCTAAGGTTAAATCTTTCAAAGAAAGAGATACATTGGCAAAGAGAGTTCCCACAATGGGAGTTTGTTATATTAATGAAGTCACTAGATGCAGTCAACTGGAAAACACACACACATATGCACATGCACACTTTTCTTAGTCCATTGCTTTTGATTCTCTAAGTTCTTCTGCAATTACACATACATTGTCTTTTCTTTATCATGTTTATTCCCTTACTTTTATATCTTGTCATTGCTATAATTATCCCTCAATCTATATAAAATATAAAACTGTGATTGGATATTCTTACTACAACTTTGATTTTATTAGGGCATCTCCTACTATTTAAGCATTTCACATAATACAAGATCTTGGCTTTGGATCCTTTTTACGTTATCTAAAATGGATTTTTAACTCATGCACTTTTTAGTGATTTTAATATAATGACCTCTATGTCCTAACAAAAGATTTATATCTACCAAATGGAGGTTATAATTGTATGTTTAAAACACAATGAAACAAAAGCACTAGCTTTGGAGTCAGAGGAGCTGGGTTCAAACCTCACTTCCTAACCTTGCTAACTCTGTCCTTGGGCAAGGAAAATTAATCTCTAAAAGTCTCCGTTTTCTTACCAATAAAATTATACAGGGTCCTCTAAGATTTCTTGTAGCTCTAAAACTATGATCCTAGGATAAAATCATCTGATGTTTATTATTTTATTCTTAATAGGATTGATTATGCTCACTGTTTTCCTAATGTTGAGCCATCCTTATATTTTTAGCATAAATTCAATTTGGTCATAATGAATAATTATTTTTGGCTATTCTTATATTCATTGATGATACTGGCCTCTAAAAACAACTGAAAATGAAGCAGATGTCCATCAAAAAGCAATTTTTGGCACATGAATATAATATTACTTCACCATTAAGAAATGATGAAAATAAAGAATGTAGGGAATCATGGAAAGACATATAAAATGATGTAAAGTAAATAGGAAGAAAAAATACACAATTATAAAAATATAAAAGAAAAAAACACATGAAGAAATCACAATCTTTATAAGTATAAAAATCAAGCTTGATCCTTTGGAAAAGAAAATGCACTTTACACCCTTCTTTTCTTAGGAGATGAACTATGGGAGTGGCACATAATATATAATATCAGACTTGGCTGATTTATTGGTCAGTATTGATAAACTTGCCCCACCCTTTTTATGTCTTATTCCAACAGATGGTTCTTGGGTAGGTAAGGGTGATAATTTTGCGACAAAGATGGGGATGTGAAGATAGACTTCATGGAGAAGGTGGCATTTGAGTGACCCTTAAAGGTAACTAGGGATTATGAGAGGTAGAGGTGAAATGATAGTGCATTTCAGAAACTGAAGTTAGACAGTGTGAAACCATGGAGGAAGGAAATGTAGCACTTCATACCAACAGCAGTAAAGTCAGTTCATGTCGCCCACAGTATACATGAAGAGGAATGATATGGAATAAGTTTTAAAATTTAAGTATATTTGATGATTATTGCTGCTATCTTTTATTTCTTTTATTGGTCCTTGAGGTATTCATTATTCAACATATTATATTTTGTTTTCACTTAAATTTGCATCTTTTCCATGTTTTTTTCATTAGTTACCCTTTTATTGTGCATATAATTTTCACATTTTGCATTTTTTAACTAGATCCTAGATCAAGTGCCTAAAAAATTTCATACACTAAATTTTCAATCCATGTTGTCCATAAGTCTATCTAATGTGACTTTCTGACATTCTATTTAAATTGATAATTTTCTTATTTTTCTTAAATTCTCAGGATATTGAAGAAAATCATTCACATTTGTAACTATTGATGTTACATAAATATATGTCCTACTCCTCCTAGTCTAAGCCCTACTTCTCATTACCATCTCCTTCTATCTTCATTTCTTGGAGTTTTCCCTCCATGTCTCATAAATGCTTCCTCAAAGTACTTCTGGAAAAATAGGACATCAAAGAGACAGCCCCTTTTTAAGCTTCTTATAGCATGTAACAGAGTCATCACTTAATAATTCATAACTTTCAAACCTTATTTTTCTTCTTAGGGTTATGTCTCATGGTTGGCCTATATTTCAAAAAGCACCATGTAAAAAAACTGTTTTGCAAAAGGAAATCTCTGGTTTTCTAAAGATTAATTTTTCCACATAGAATTTGAACTCCTTAATAACAGGGTGTATCCTTATTTTTATCTTTTCATTGGTAATGCTTAGAACAATTCCTAGAACAGAGTTCATGCTTGTTGAATTGATGAAATATTCCAAGTATGGCTAGGAAAACAATTTAACCATGTAGTAGTGAAGACCAATTTCTCTTCTTTTTCAATAGTATTTAAAAATTTCAGTCTCTTCTTTTATTCCACATTCATAGTGATTTCTACATGTGATTTCCTTCTGACTACTTGCTTGTGAAATGATGACTAGTTTTCTAGGTGAGTTGTATTTGGATTTTCACTCTGAGAGCATCCTGGAGATTCCATGATAGTATAGGTGAGTGACTACCATACATATTTTTGCAAAATTTTCTTCTATAATAACCTAAAATATGGTATTCAAACTCTTTACTTCATATTTTTTCCAGGAGACCATTAATCTTCCAGGTGTTTTGCCAAGCTCTGCCTTTTAATTCATTTGTTCAGATCACAAATCATCTTCCACCACTGCTACTTTGTAATTTATTTGCTATGCCACCTTTGTAAGTATGTCTTCCATGTGGGACATTCTATTCCACAGAGTCCACTATGTTGTTGGTTTCTTTTTTATTAACCACTGTTAAGTGGTTGATAAGTCTTAAGCTTTTTTCCTCTGTTCTTTGATTATTATGATTATTTTTAGAGATTCCACTTTCTGAATTCCTCTTATAAAGATTATTAAGAACTCTGATAGTTATAAGAACAATTACACTTTGTTAAACTTATGGATATTTTGTTACATCCTTATTTAGAGTTCTATCCTTTTTCTTTTATCACATGTATGTAATTTAAGTTGAGCACCTCCATACACATCTACACAGGCATACACTCATTTTTTCACTTACTCTTTTCATTTTTGGGGAGGTGATGTTGCCTTTCCGAGTTCATGAAGTAGATCTGAGTTAAATTACTACTACTCACTCAGCCATCTTCTTTTAGGACCCTACTATCAATAATAAAGAATCACTTATGTCTTGTGCTACTACAACCTCTTAGATTTTATGGTCATTCTTCCAAGTCTCTAGCTACTTTTATGCCCCCAATAATGTATTTCTTATTGGTCAGAAATAAGGCCAGAGTAATAACTTCCTATATGGCTCATTCAGCATTCTGAGAGATTAAACTGTCAGCAAGGTAAGTCAAAAATATATTAGATGCCCTGCTTTACATAAACTATGCCTCCCAAGAGATGTGAAAAATGTTAAATGTATTTTCACTACTCGTTCTTATCATTGTTCTAATTTTTTCATCTGCTTTGATAAAGATCCATCTACATTCTCTGTATAACTATGGAGTCTATAGAATTCTTCCATGATAACATTCTTCCTGTTTCTCTCTTCTTTTACCATCACCCAAGTATTTATTGTATACCTTCAGTTCATCAATTTCTATGCATTTATCTCTCCTCTGAAATACAATACTCACCCATGACCTTTTATAGAAGATTTTTTTCTTTATATCAACATATCAATTAATTTGTGTCTCCCAATAACTCTGAAATTAATATTTTACCACAGATTTTATTGAGATATAAAATGCAAAGGAGCACACTAATAATAGGAATTATCTGAACTGGCCTGGACCAGTTTAGTTAACATTTTTAGGCGGGGAGGAGGATTCAAATCTCTAGGTACTCTTCAAATCAAACCTCATGAAAGATACCCTCCCATATTACCTTTGTTGGTCCCCTATTATGACATTATTTTTATGTACTTACTAAATTAAAAACAAAAAAAATTATTTGAAATCACAACAGCAATAAAAAAATACACCAGTCCCTAGTGATGAAAGGTGACTGTTCTCTCCATTTCAATCACCACTCTCCCAATCATAAAGTATATTAAAATAATTACACTGGAAAAAATATAAAATTAATAATACAGTTAATCCATGCTTTGGACAGACCAGGATTGATGGATGATGAGAGATAACAGACAAATCCTATTCACCATTCTAAATTCTTTCTACTACACAAATTAGCAATCTCATCAATATCAGCATGGCATTCACCTTCTGTAGGAGCAGCTGCTACAAAATCACTATTACTGACTTCTGCCTTATGGATTCTTCTTTGAGCCTAGTCAAGAATAGACAATTGAGACCTCATCCAATGAGAGAAATAACTACTATGTTGAATCACAAAGAAAGATTTGGAAGAGAATGGAGAGTTCACTGCACCAACATTTATCCCTAATGCCTCTAACCATTTAACTATTAAAACTTCCAAAATATTGGGGAATTTGCTTTTGTGCTAGTGAATTATCTACTACAAAGCTATTAGACTAATTTTTACCATTATGTAAATTTGTCCAATAAAAGACATGATAAATAAGTAGTGCTTTCTGTTCTTTAAAAGCAAAGCTACATATTTCACTAATATGTAAAAAATAATAATATGCTACAGAAATTGGGTTATAAATCTATCACCCATTAGTTAATTAACATAAAAGAATAGAACTCAGAATCATGGAATGTTAAGAGCTAGATAAGAGTTGAGATGATCTAGTCCAACACAATTATCTCAGATGGGAAAAACAATGAGAGCCTTAGAAGTCAGGTAACTTGTACAAAGGCACAAAATGGGCTAGTATCAGGCCAAGATCAGGACCTAGTAGCCCTGACTCCCAATTCTGTACTCCTTTATACTTTCCATTCTAATACTAGAGAATTTTTTTTCAAATGCTTTATTAACTTCTGATTTATATCATTCATTTCCACCAGATTTTGAGTTACAAATTTTCTCCCCATTTTCCCCCTACCCATGCCCCCAAAATAGCAGTCCCACAGGATATCCCCTCCTCCAATCTGCTCTCTCCCATATTTCCTCCCATACCCCTTTTGACTTTTCCAGTGGATCTCTATGCCCCAGCGCCTGTATATCTTATTTCCCAATTACATGTAAAATACTATTAATAATAATACACATACACATATAATACATATTTGAATATTTGATTTTAAAACTTTGAATACCAGATTCATTCCCTTCCTCCCTTGTCACCCAACCTTACTGGGAAGATAAGCAGTTCAGTATAGGTTGTACATGTGTGGCTAATGCAAAACAATAACATAGTAGATATATTGTAAAAGACTGACTATATTTCCCTCCCTCCTATCCCACCTCCCACTCGTTCTATTCTCTACTTTGATCCTGTCCCTTTTCAAAAATGGGTGCTTCCAACTTCCCTCCCTCCAGCCTTCCCTCCCTTCCATCATCCTCTTTCTCATCCCCTTCCCCCCTACTCTCCTATAGGGTGAGATACCCTATTTAGTGTGTATTTCATTCCCTCCACAAGCTATGGGAATAAGGTTGACCCATTCCCTTTTGCCTTCCTATTCTTCCTCTCCATTGTAACCATTTCCCCTTGCCTCCTCTGTATGAGATAGTTTGCACCATTCTTCTATAGAAAATTTTTTAATGGTAGAACTTTCATATACTTTTATTTTTCTTCTGTTTTTAAGTAAATATTTCTTTTACTATAAAAATCTAGTTCTCTTCTTCTCATCACTTAACTCGATTAAAAGAGAAAAGGAAAGCAAATTCCTGGTAACAAATATAAAGGAACAAACAAAAAAATTAGTTCACTCATTTGCCATGTTATATATATATATATATATATATAAAATTCTGTACACTGGATCCATCACCTATCAGGAGGTAGATCACATGTGTAATCATTGGTCCTCTGGAATCATGCATAGTCATTGGATTAATCATAGTTCTTAGGGCTTTCAAAATTTGTCTTTACATTGTTCTATGTATGTGGTTTTCTCATTTACTTCTCTATAAGTTTATATAAGTCCTCAAAATTGTTTCTTTCTATATTATTGATGCTTTTCCATTAATTGTTCTTCTAGTTCTGCTTACTTCACTATATGTCAGTTCATACAAGTCTTTATATGACTTTCTGAAATCACCTCTTTCAGATGAAATAATATCAAATTAATGAAACAATATCAAATAGTATCAGACCTTTTAGATTTCTTTGTTTAGTTTTACTCAACTTCCCTCTCCCTCTTTTTTGTTATAATGGTTTACTCTTAAGGGAACTAGAGGATTCATTGTAGCTGATATAAAAACAAAAGACACTGATAGTTTTATTAAAAAAAAAAGAATAGAAAAAGGAAAAGGAAAGGCAAAGGGACCTTTTCTACAAGATTATTTTTGGGTCAGTAGGACATAAATTAAAAAAAAAGAAATAAGGACTTGAGAAAGTCTTTTTGCTTTTGCGTGAAATAACCCATGTACAAATAAATTAAGACAGACTATACAGTATAATATAATTGGATAACATTTTAGAATTATTGGGTAAATAAAAGGAAATTTAAATATCCAGTAGTATATAGAAGAATGTTATAGATTTTTAGAGGCTCAAATTTCTGGGGAAATTCTTTAAAACTTAATGTCACATGTAATGTTAAAACAAAATTCTTATACTATACAGTCATAAAGGTTGATAAAAAACTGTTATCCTATAAAAAGTTGATCATTGTACTATTTTATTTTTTGTTGCTTTTACTATTTTGAGATATTTTCAACAATTTCATTCCAAATAAGGATTAAATAATGCCCTTTTATAGAACAGCAGTAAGAGATTCCAGTCTATTACCACTCAGTTGGCATCTTGAGAATGGGAAGACAGTTGTGATATAGTGAAAGAAGAGATTATTGGATTTTTAATAAGCAGATCTGATTTCAAGACCCAGTCCTTCCACTTACTAGTTTTTCTTTAACTTCAGTAAGTCACTTAAGTTTTGTGTGCTTCAGTTACCTCATCTGTAAAACAGGAATAATCATATTTCCCTATTTAAAAAAAAATGTTTGAAAAGTCTTAAAGCATTCTAAAAAAATCAAGTTACTTCTTTGATTCCATAAAATAATAGAATACATGTTAATTCTTCCTCAGCACATTCTTGAGCCTGATATTTAACCTTATCTTGAGACTTTTCAATCTTTTCTGGTTAGCTCTCACTGGTATGGTATCACAACCTAGGATTTATACTACTATTCAGATAATCAACTTTCTGGTACAAGTCATTTCAACTATGGGAGTTAGTTTATTTCCTCTTCATCACTGATATCATTTCTCACCTTTCTCTCTCAGAAGAAAAAAGATCATCTCATGTTTTACTGAAAAAAAAATAGTGGTCATTCACTCAATGGAAATTAAGTATCTTGAGGGCAGTTATTGCTTTATTTTTCTCTTTGTATTCCCAGTTCCTAGCACAAAGTAGATGCTTAATAAATGATAGTTGAATGAATGTTGAATTAATGAGTAAGCTTCCTCTTTTATACCCTTAAAGTCTTCATTTTTCTACATCCTCTCTTTGTATTAATCTCATAAAATCTCATGTGTTCATATAGGTGCAATGGTAATCATGCTTGAAAGTTTCAGACCAACATATGGATGTACCCATTCACATCTCAGATTCAATGTGGCCAAAACAGAACTCATTATCTTGCCTACTTCCTCAGTATCACCTCTGAACTTGCCAATTTCTCTTGATAAAACAAACATCTTTTCAGGCACCCACATTTGTAACCTCATAATCCTCCGTGAGTTTTCACTCTCCATCCAATCAAAATCCGAGGACTGTCAATTCAAACCCCGAAATATGAATCACATCTGTCCCATTTTCCTCACTCATATATCTGATTGTGGTTTTTAGTCATTTTTCAGACATTTCCAACATTCTGTGACCCCTTTGGGGGGGATTTCTTGGAAAAGATACTAGGGTGGTTTACCATTTCCTTCTCCAACTCATTTCACAGATGGCAAAATTGAAGCAAACAGGACTGAGGGACTTGCCCAGGGTCACACAGCTGGTGAGTGTAAGAGATCAGATTTGAACTCATGAAGAGGAGTCTTCCTGATTCCAGACACAGAACTCTATCCACTGTGCCAACTAGCTGTATCCCCACACACACATGGTGACTAACACAGTGCATATTTTTATTGCTTCTTGCTTGATATGGCATTAATTTCATAATTGGACTTGTTGCTTCTAGTCATAGAAGAAAATGAACGAACACAAACTACCTTCTATAACTATACCATTATATAACAAGAAACTATGTCCAAACTGATGACTTGTCATCTCCAGATGGTGTTAGAGCAAAGTAAAGAGGAAGGTGTAGCATCAAGCATCCTGAAATAACCAGGGTGGCTGCCAACACAGGTTCTTAGATCTGCTTTTCTAAAGGAAAGCAACTCAAAATGGGTTAACAATCTTGCTTTAATCAATCAAACGTATCATTTAACTAGTTCAGGGGAAAAAGGTATGCATCCTGAACTTCAGAGAATACAAACAAGTTACAAGAAGACAGAGAAACAGATCAAGCAGACAGGGCTTTCAACTGTCTGACCATTACAACCATACCTAATCACAGTTACCAGAGAGGGAAGCACCAACATCTGGGTTTTCAAAGCCAGGGGGCTCAATGGCTGCCCAGAGTCTTGTCTGGTCAAATCACACAAAACTTCTAAAAGTGAGCCCCAAAACAAAGCCTCACATAAGTGTTTATATAGCCTTCTCCTGGCTCAGAGAATGTCACAACCCTCTTGACCCACTGCCCAATACAAAGTATGCCCCGAAAAACAAGCCTCCCTCCACATGCTCCAGGTGCACTTAAGCCTATCAAAGGGCCTAGGGGCAGGGAAGATCTTAAATTCACATTCCCATAACAGAAGGCCAAGAGCTCATCCCTTTGCCCACCAAGAAGTACACTGAGAAGATGAAGTCTCCTTCATCATGAGCATAAGCATCTATCAGTGGTAGATGGGAATGAAAGGGCAGTAGAAAACTTGGGGCTGCAAACCATGTTCCCTCACTCAAACCACCTGCTGTTGCAGCCCAATCTGTCCCAGGTAGTCAGACACTATGACAGTGGGTTTTTTCCATAGAAGAAAAATAGGCCTCTACCACATCCACTTAAGATTATCTTGAAAATTATATTGATTTCTTAATTATGAATTATAATTATATATGTATAAGTGATAATTACATAAAATATAACATATAGATTCCACACTATATATGGATATAATGTAAGTAATATAGCAAAATGATATATATTTCTTTGTTTTTTTCTTCTCTTTAGTTCCATCACTAAATGTTTAGTTGGATCTCTCAACAAACTTTCTTTAAACTGGTTTTATACCTCCAAGGTTTCCCTCTGTTTTATAAGGCAATATTGTTCAAAGTTTTCTACCATCCTTCTTCATAATATCATACCAAAAAATTTACATAGTTAGCCAATGGCTATCATGACCCTCTGCTTGGCAAATCTCATATAATTATTTAAAATGGATATCTAATGTGATAAATAAACTTCCATTACATTGGGAAAAAAATCTCAAACACATCCAATGTATTCAGGACTGTAATTGTTGCTCTGAAGTACAAAAGAAGAATAAAAGTGTTTTCCCTTCCCTCAGAGAGCTTTTTTATGTAGTTAGATAAATGATACATAAATGCAAAAAAAAAAAACTGCAGTAAATAACACAAGAAAACTTACAATTTAACACTGCAATGCGTGTCAAGGACTACAAAGACTGCAGGAGGTCACTGGAAGAATAGATTAGTGAAGGTTAGAATAGTCAGGAAAGGTTTTATGGAGCATACTGGGTTTGAGCAAGGCCTTCAATGATTAGTTGTCCTTGGATTCATACAAGCAAAAGGGCTTTCCAAGCAAGGACAATGAAGTAAGTAAAGACAGATGTAGGAGTGAGTACAACTCTCATGGGATATTAAAGAATCTCACCTGACAACAATGGGAGAAGAGTTAAGGAATAATGGGGAATACATTTGAATAGGTAGTGCCATGCCAGTGTATTAGTCCAATGTTTTGAGCCCAATTACCTGGGGAAATGGTGGTGCTAATAACAGAGACAAGGAAGTTTGTTGGGGAAGATGATGAATTCCATTTTAGACATTTTGAGTTCAAGGTGATTGTAAGGCACCCAAGTGGAAATATTCAGTGGGCATTTGGAGATATGGGGTTAGAGCTTGGATGACAGGACTGCATGGGATAAAAGATACAGGATGAATTGTCTGAGGGACAGAGTAAATTGGATGAAATTATTCTACAATTATACTAAAGCATTCTGAAAGTATACGAGAGATACATGTGCATATCATCCTCTCTTTAAATGTTCTAAAGATTGTAACTTTTAGCTAAAGACATAAGAATATTGTGAAATGTGCCTTGAGTAGCACCTGGTTGCAAAGTCAATTATGCTTAACATGGCATAAACTGATAAAATTTACTATCTGCATACAATCATACATTCAAAATTTGATGGCTTGACCTTTTGGGAGACATAGTAATGCCATCCAAGTGAGTTTAGAGGACATCTATCCCAAAGAAATATGCTAAATTATGATCAACTCTTCTTAATTAATTGTACTATTAGGACTACTCACACTCTATTTCTACCTTACTATTATAACCTAACTTAAAACATATTTTCTTTAAAATTCAACATTTCTTTCTTGGTGAATAACAATGTTTTATCTTAACAGTGGATAGAGAGTCAGCTTTGTAGTCAGGAAGAGCTGAGTTCAAGTCCTACCTTTGATGCCTTGGAGCCTTTCTTAGACATACCAATCTCTCTTCACCTCTAATTGTCCCTGGGCAACTATATAAAAAGGCAAGTTACAGATGGCTCATTGATCTCTATCAATTAAAGGGAGTTTCATACTGAGAGCTCCCAAGAGTTTGTGTTTGGAGTGGGGATAGAGAAAGAAAAACACAACAAAACACCACTAGAAGGAGACTACAAGATAGGAGTAACCAACTGGGGTGCTAAGTAAGAGGACTGGGAGAAAGGGAATATAAAAAGGGAAACATTCATCGACTGTTCCATTTTTACATATCCTCCAGAACTTTGTCAGCATTGATACCTTAAGTAAGCTTCCCAAAAGACCTGCAACTGAGGAATAAAAAAAGAAAAGACAGTTTGGAACTAGAAAAATTACTTCTGACTAAAAGGGAGTAGAAATAATGGATTTGAGGGTGTGGCTAGGTGGCACAGTGAGTAAAGTGCCAGCCCCAGAGTCAGGAGGACCTGAGTTTGGATCAGGCCTCAGACATTTAACACACACACACACACACACACACACACACACACACACACAACTAGCCGTGCAAACTTGGGCAAGTTACTTAACCCCAATTGCCCTCCAAAAGGCAAAAAAAAAAAATACACATTTAAAAAAAAAAAGAAATAATGGACTTGAGAATATATTCTTCACGATGTAACTTGTGGCAAGTCTGAATCTTATGAGAGAGATAGAGAGAGGACATATATATTTATACACCAAATGAAGGGAATTGTATTATTCATCTCATAAGAAAAAAAAATAAGCATTGTAATTTATATCCATCTACTTTAAGATCAAATTTCAGGTACTAGAGGTAAAAAGCTGTTTTTATTTGTACATATTGTTACCTCTTCACAATCTCATTTTCAATCTCCTGGAACTCTCTAACTGGTTAATACTTCCAAACTGGGATTCCCTGGACACTTCTAGCTCTGACATCAAAGACTTCAGTTCAAGGGTCCTAGCCTCTCCATCACACTCTTCTAAGGTCACCGCCTGCTCTGCCCTCATGGAATGGGATACCGTCTTTATCTCCACGAAGTGCAAGTTACTTTGCAAAGGGAGTCTAGGAAAGGAGCTAACTGGCTGTAGTTGTTTGAAAGATTCTGGTAATTGCAGCCAGGGTTATGTCACATAAGTAGGAAAATGGGTCAGACATAATGCATTTGGTTAAATGTCTAACTGAAAAGGTGCTATTTTCTTTTAAATGGCATAGTCTTTACAAAGGCTAAGGTTACTGGTGCAAAGCTCTCTCATTTTAAAATGTATCAGGGACATGCCCTTTGAGGGTCAGGCTTTCATTTGCTGATGTTAATTCTCAGCTGCCTGCTCCTCGTCCTTCATTGTACCCTGTGTCTTAGCCGGGCACGCTCCTGATTCCCTGCTATATCCAGACAGTCCATGTAAATAGTGTTTATGTTAAAGAAGTCATGTTCAGTGTGACTGGAGCACACAGAAACTGATGTTGTTGTCATTTTAGATTAAGCTCTTATTTTCGTAAAGAAGGCAATTGGAGCAGGCAGCTGAGTGGTCGAATGAAATATTCAGCTCATTTCATTTAAAGCTGCCCGGTCTCCATTGTTCACACTGGCAAGCCTTGTTAACCCTTGCTGGTGCTGCCTAGAAGTAACTCAGCTCCTCACTTGCACTTCATGCCCCCTCTGGTTCTTGTGCAGATGGAACACCACAGGACAGGAAGTCCCACCATAGCCACTCCACCCAAATAACATTAGCCAACCACCTGGATGAGTTTTTTTCCTCTTCTCCTCCTGGTGTCAAAAATTGTTTAAAGAGAAGGTTGTCTGACAACTACCTATAGGGAAGTCATAAAACCCAGTATATTATTTGAAAGACAAGAGTGCAAAACAAACAGAATAGACAGAGTGTTTTGTACTTTCAATGTGAGACTATTGCTTATGACGCTTCCATAACAAGATTTTGAAACTCTTCCACAGAGCATCTTAAATAGTAACAAGCATGTCTTTTAAAAAACATGGTCTCTTATCCATGGTCTAATATTTCTGAAAGTGCTTCTGAGTAAATCTTAGATTTTCCTCTATAACTCAAGGTATAATTTTATAGTAATTATTTTAGTGATCTCAGAAATGCTTTATATGAAGTACATGTTTTTATATGATTTACATGGGATATTCTCTATAAGTTTTTTTGCCTGGTTCCTTAATAGAGCATAAGCTATCTATGTAAAGGCAGTGACCTACCATAAAAACTTCTGAATCATGGACCTTTTGTAACAACAAAGAATAATTGTTAGAAGCATAAAACTTGGATAAAAAAAAAACATTAGGGGAAATAATCAAGCACACATCACCTACTTCCATGTGTTAAAACCTTGGTCAAATTGAATAATTTTTAATAATTCTTTCCCCAACAATGCCCGCCACAGTGCAGTGAGACTGTAGAAAGGTTCCCATCTATCACTTGTCCAATAAGCTTTATCCAACTTCTTTTTGAATCTTACCCACAAACTCTTCTGGTGGACCATCCCCTTTGCAGAAAGCTCTAGACTCCACCTATTGGTCTTAGCTCTGCTCTCCATTACAAAGACAACTAAGTCTCATTATATGTGCATGTATGTGTGTATGTCATTATTTTGTAGAAGTTCCTTTTTGTTTCACTACCTAGCTATATTAACAAAAATAAATCTCTTTATGTAATTGTTGCCAAAAATACACTCATACACCCTTGATATGTATATGGTAAATGAATGTATACTGTACTAACTCAGAATATTTTGTTCATGCAAACAATGATAGAAAACTTACTACATATGCAAAGCAGAACCTAACATGCTGAGAAGTTAACTCAAGAAATAATGCTTTCTATCTTTGCATCTTCACAAGCATCTTGCTCAGAGGAGGTGTTCAGTTTGTTGGATAAAAATTGTTCCATCATACTGGCTAACAGAAAACTATCTTAATTAAAAAAAGTCTTTCAAAAACTTAAATGAATTTCAATTTTTATTATATATTATTATACATTATGAATAAGAATGTATATTTAAGCCACAATTCTTATGAAACTCCTCTTAATATTTCAAAGTAGCAATGAAACTATTTAAATTTTATTCCAACTTCTTAACCAGTTTTCAAAATCACTCACTGAATTAAAATGAAATCTTTCATTGTCCTTGGTTATAGAAGAATTTTGAGGAATTAACTTCAGATTAAAATGTCTGAGAATTTCAATATAATCACTTTAAGCAGGCTTCATTTTTTAGGAAACCAAATGAACTGGGTGGGCTGACCACTAGAATATATTTTAAAATGAAATTTGAATCTTTCAAAAGTTGCAGAATATCAAGTTTCATGGAAAAAATTATAAAATGTGTGCCATTTTCTGAACAATAGTGTAGCAAAATCTCACATGGTTAAGTCAAACTTTCTTCTCTCCCCACCCACCACCCCCAATTAGTAACAGCATAATCAAGGGAATAGGACAAGTATAGTCACCACTAAGTCAAAGTCAGCAAAAGGAAAGTCAAAACTCATTAAAATCCATATACCAAAAAACCACAGTTAGGCTGCTGATTTTAGTTTCCTGTTTTTCTTATCTCTCATCTCCACATGGAAATCTACAAACTGATCACTTCATTGTAACAGCGCCACCACTTCAAATACCTCCTAGAATGTCATTATCAACAACAACAAAATATCAGGGATAAAAACCCTTGTCTGGGTCACTGGAAATTCTAGGATTACCACATGCTTTCAAATAAAACAAGAAACATTTAAAAACACTGCCAATTAAACATTTTAAAAACTCTTCTTCAAAAACAGTTTTGCCTTTCATTATTTTTAAAGTTTTATCTTTGTTTTTGTTTTTGTTTATTTTAATGTTAAGTTTTGTTTGGACAGAGTAGACAAACCAAAACAAATTTACCAACAACCACCCACAAAGTACATTCCTTGAAAACAGTTCAGCAAAACACCATAATAGAATGATTGTAATTGAGAGTACATAGAAACTTACGATTTTGTATTCTACTATTTGTTAAAAATAAAAAAGGATGGGGCTGCTAGGTGGCACAGTGAATAGAGCACCAGCCCTGGAGTCAGGAGGACCTGAGTTCAAATCTGACCTCACACACAACATAAAAACTAGCTGTGTGAACTTGGGCAAGTCACTTAACCCCAATTGCCCTTCAAAAAGCAAAAAAAAAAAAAAAAGGATACAAGCTTTATAATAGATTACTATCAACTTTGTATTTTACCTGAGTTCTGTTTGCCATTTAATGTTGTCTTCACTTATATTGCTGTAGTCATTGTATATACTGTATTGTTGTGTTGGTCTTACATTTTCCTCTGTGACCCTTTGTGTGTGTGTGTGTGCGTGTATCTTTATTTCTGGTCCAAAGCAGTAATGGGAACATAAAGTGGAGGAAACATTTGTAAAATTGTACTTGTATAATTCCAGATTGTTGTCCAAGATGGCTGAATAAATTCACAATTGCATTAGAAGTGAATTAGCTTCTTATTTTTCCAAAAAAACCCTTTAACATAGAATTTTAATCTTTCATCATTTTGGTTGATTAAATAAGTACAAGATACTACTGAAAAGTTGTTTTCATTTGCATTTATCTGACTATTGGCTATCTTTGTGATTTTTTTTTCAGATGACTATTGACAATTTGTGTTTCTTTCTTTGAAAATCATTTGTTCTAAATCTTAGATTACTCATTATTGGGAAATAATTCTGAGTCCTAGGGAATAGTAGTATCCCTAAAAATCCCAGATACCAGTCTTTAATCAAAGGTATTGTGATAAAAAAAACCTTTTCTTTTTCTTGTCATTCTTAATTTTTTAAATTAATTTAAACTTTTTTATTTACAAAATCAAAATAATCTATTTTATGTATTCAAAATTCCTCATTTTCTAGCTAAGCAAGAATTTTACCCATTTGCCACAATTGTGAAATGTATGACATTCTCTTTTTAGTTTTTTCTATTTATCTTTAAAGTATGATTTTAAAATAGTTATATAATTTATTCATTTCAGATTTATTATGGTTTATGTTATACAATGCTGTTCTAAATTCATTTTTCACCTACCTAGTTTTTCTAGTTCTTGTTCACAGAATGATAGTCTTGTAGATTGAAAACTTGATGAAAGGAACTCAGAGGTCTATCTAGTCTGATTCCTTCATTTTGGAGAGAAGTAAACTGAGGCTCAGAGAGAATAAGTGACTTGCCCAAGATCATACAGGTGAGATGGTTCAAACTTGGGTCCATTCACTCAACTTCAGTAACATTTCACAACCATTTTTATTTCTGTGTTCTGGGGTTTATCTAACAATGGACTGTGGAATGCATTTGATTCAAGCTTACCTAGTTTATTCTTCTGATTTATGTTCCTACTTTTTATACTCAGTTCTCAAATGGACTTGTGGTAGCATTGATTCAGGACATCCCTCCAGAAATGTAGATCAAAACTCATCCATGCCTGTCCATATCAAGCAGTCCTTCTTCACATCCTCTTATAGTTGACCATAGGAGCCCGCCCAACATGCTGAAAGTCTTTCTTGCTTTCTCTCTTGTGAGACAATCTAGCTTTCTGTCTACTTCCCTCACATTTGCCATGTGACCAGCCCAACATCTCTCCAAATTGCATAATCCCCCATGATGTCCTTTATTCCTATTCTTCAGAGCTTTTCATTAGTCATGTATTGCAACTTGGTAACACTCACCATGTCCTTCTGATTGTACTCTGTGATTTTTGTTGCTGTTGTTCAGTCATTTCAGGCATGGCCAACTCTGTGTGAACCCATGTGGGGATTTTCTTGGCAATGATACCAAAGTGATTTGAAATTTCCTTTTCCAATTCATTTTGCAGATGAAGAAACTGATGTTAACAACATTACATGACTTGCCCAGGGTTACACAGCTTATAAGTGCCTAAGGCCAGATCTGAACTCAGGAAGATAAGTCTTTGTCACTCCAGGTCCAGAACTCTATGCACTATGCCACCTAGCTGACACTAGTCAATACAATACTAATACTTTGTTGAAGTCACATAGTGAAATCTTGGCATTAGATAGTTCTCAACCTCACTGAATTCGCTAGGTGGATGGAGATCTTCCCGAACTTTCCAACTTTCAGAAGTTTGATGTAGTCAACAAAATGCCATTCACAAACAGAAGTACTTTACCTTCTACAGGAAATCTTTCTTTAGCCTGGACTTTGAGATTGATCTCCTTTATCATAATAGGGTGAACATTCATCTCCTAATTGTATACTTTGTGTGATATTTACTAAGCAAAGGTAGTTGAACTGGTTGTTGTTTTTATTTCTTCCAAGGAATCTTGAATAATTGTAATTTTGGGTTGGGGACACCTTCTTGTAAAAACATCTGACAGGCAGGATTTTGTTCTACTAAATCAAATGCTTATTTTTTTATTATCCATAAACAATAAGTACCATTTTAGACCATTCCAAATAGTTTTAAAAATATTTTTGTAATAAAAGTTAAGAACAGTGATTCAATCTTTTCTACTTTAAATTTTTTTTCTATTTGTTTCGATATTTTTTCAAGTTCTCTAAAGTATTTTCTTGGTAATTTGGTGGGGATACCATTAAATATGTTACTTAATTTCTAAAATGTCATCTTTACTATATATGCATGGAGAAAATATGAATACTTAACACGTCTTGAATTATTTAGGGCTTCCTTTAGTTATGTGAAAAATGTTTAATAAGTTGTTTTTCTATATGTTTTCTTTGTGTTTGAGTGGGTTAATTCCTAGATATTTAATTTTATTGCTATTTTTAAAACTTCTAACTCTTCATGCTGTTTTTTGTTAGTAATACAAGGAGAGATTTATGATTTTTCTGAATGTATTTTGTACCCTGGTAATTTTTTAAAGATAAATATTATTTGAATTAAATTTGTTCATTCTTTGAGGTTTGGTGGGTAAACTTCATGTCATCTCTAAAGAAAGATAATATTGATTCTACTTTGTCAATACTTATTGACAAAGTGAGTGTGTTTATGCTTCCTTGTGGGGAGCATGGAAACAAGTTAGAAATATTAGAGTTGGGTGTATTTGGAACTGGTTGAATGAACAAACCCAAATAGTAGTTACAAATGAATAAATTCCAATTATACTTTAAGGTTTCTAGTGGAAGTTCTTAGGGAGTTGCCCTATGTTTCGCAACATTTTTTTAAGAAGGCATAAATGGCATATTAGTGCAATTTGCAGATGACAGGAGGATTGTCAGCATATCTAACATACTGGAAGACAGGCTCAGGATCTACTTCTTGACTTTTCTACTTCATTCCATACTGTTGACTACTTTATCCTCTTTTATATTCTCTTCTCTCCTCTATGGATGGGGTTCTTCTCTCTTTCCAACCACTGCTTCTCAACATATTTTGCTAATTCTTTATACATATCATGCCCACAAAATGTCTACGTCCCTGAAAACTCTGTTCTGGGTCCTTTTTCCTTTTCACTCTATACTATTTTGCCTGGTCATCAATTCCCATGCATTCAATTATCTAAGGTAGAAGGTGGGGGATAAAAATAAATTACTTTGTAAGACTAAAAAAGCAGCATTAAAATGCCAATATTTTTTCATCTAAGAAAATGTTATTTATAAATGCAATTTCTTTAAATTTTGTGTAGAAGTTGCACAGAGGCAGATTTGGCTTGACAAAAACTGAAAAAAACATCCCTAACGATTGGAATTATCCAAAAGTAGAATTAGCTGCTTCCAGAGGCAACAGGTTCCCCAACCTTAAAACTTAAAGAAAAGGTAGATGATCACTTTTCAAGGTGTGTTTTAAAGGGGTTGCTGATCCAGGCATAGATTGCATAAGATGAATTCTCAATTTCCACTCCAATATTTTGCAATTCTATTTTCCCTAGATATATTTTTAAAATAGATAAGAGCAGCAGTATATGTACACATTCAGTTAGGCTTGGACAAATAATTCTTAAAATGAACTTAATTTCATAAGAGCATATAATAGACCCTAATATAGACCCTAAATAAAAATAGACCCTAAAGTCTTCTAGAATCAAAGGGTATCAAATTCTACAATACTCAATACACAACACAAAATTATGTGCGTGTAAATATAAAACCAAATTTAAGAGTTATTACTATAAGTTCTATCTCCCACATGAGATACACTAAAGTGATGTTTAAATAGAGGATAGGAGAGTGAGGATGGAGAACAATCTGTTACCCTCCTAAATATTATCTCTATTGAAGTTTAAACAGATTTTTTACATCCTCCTGAAGCAAAACTATCACTATCATTATCCAGTGAATGCCTGAAGGAATTTCAATACAAATGTTTCATTTGTTTTGTTTTATATTATGTGAAAATTGTTTTGTTACACATTTTAAAGTATGCTTTCCTTTAAATAAGCCACACATAAAACATTTAGGTTAGAAGATAGGCTAGGAGCTCCAGAAATGCAAACCACAGTCTGTAGGGACAACAGCATAATATAGATTTGACCTAGGTGATTTGTGTCACCAATTTTATTCAATTCAGAGTTATTTGTATCACAGCATAATTTATGCTTCCACTGATAGGAATAACATTACCTTGTAAATCAGCAATAAATATGGGCTTTTAGTTAGGTGTATCACAAAAATTATGCTTGGCCTTCATTCCTGATGGGTCCTTGTGGGCTTTAAGAACAACATAGTATAATGGATAGAGAATCACTTGGAGTCAAGAAGACATGAGTTTAGATCCCATCTCAGGTACTAAACAGCTGTGGGACAATAGCCAGTTTAACCTCTCCCTGCCTGATAGGACTACAGTGAATATCTGGTGAGATAACATGAACTTTGCAGACCTTAAAGCCCCATATAATTATTGTTATTCCACTTTGGGCCTGGCCTACATTTCTCAAATTCTGACATAATAGAAAGAATAAGGTCAAATGAGAACCCTTTCCCTATTACCAGGGTCCAGGACATTTTATGCTTTGTTTGATGATTTAAAAGCCCATCACTTAAGTTCACGGATATGATCTTTTTGGTGGTAATGGCTTTTATTTTCTATGTAATCTCTCTTGTTATTATGTTTAGATAAGTTAATGACCTTATTTAATTGTTAGATATTAAAACTTGATAAATGAGCAATCTCTCTGGTGCCTAAGAGAAGCAAAATGCTATCTGATTCCATTTTCATAAAGAGATCAAGATCATCCCACTGGGGAAAAGAGGATAGTAAAAGGGAGTGAGTGAGAATTCTGCAGAAGCTGGAGACCAGAAGAATGTAGCAGCTCAGAATGTTAATGAACTGTCATGTAGCAACTTTTGAGCTATAGTTTCTAGAGGGGAAAAATGGTGTAGGAGTGTTACTGCTTCCTTGTTGTTCAGGTTGAATAAAGGAAAGATGCAAAGGGAAGCCAAAAAGGCCATACGTGCTTCAAAGACAGGGGAGGAAAAGACCAGTGAAGAGAATAATTCTTAAATAATTGGATATCTTAAACTGGATAATGTTGACCTCCATATAGCTCCACTGAGCTTGTAATTGCAACAAATCTATATGCTTCAGACATAATGACCTTGTGTCTATAGTAAAACACTTCATTCCAACTTACCGTTGGTAAGTGTAACAATGGTGATACGAGAAAGACTTTGTTCTTAAACCCATAGATCAAGTCAGAGCTAAAAATTGTTAATCCAACATCATATTAGATATTTTGTGATGCTACTACTGAGACAGTTTGTCCTCAAGAAGTTTATAATCTAATGAGCATGGGATAAGATAAACCAATGAGAACATATCACCAGCAAGAGCTATTGAGGTTGCTAATGTCAGTACAAAAGAACATTGACTTAGAGTCTAAAAATTATTTACCAATCAGTTGGTTCCAAATTTCCCTTTATAGATGAGGAAATGAGACTCAGAGAGATTAAACCACTTGCCCAGATTTATAGAAGTGGTAGGTTATGAAGTTGGGATGAAGCCCAGAACTTCTGATGGTAAATCCGTAGCTTTTCTCCACTATACTGCCTCTAGGTCAAGGTAGCAAGCCATGGATATAAGTGAGAGATGAAATATAACAACAAGCAGAAAGCAGTAATCAGGATTGTATATGAGGTATTCATGCAACTCAGGAAAATATGTGAAAGACAGCTTGTCAGACAATGGTGTGTGACACTAGACAACTCCCTTTTAACAGTGAGCAGGAAGATATGACCACTTTTTCCCAAGGACCTCTTCATTGCTAAGTCCAGTGGGTTTTTTTTCTACTCCTTATCCTTCTTGGACTCTTTGCTGGTTTGAATGATACTAATTTTCCCCTTCTCCTGAATACTCCTATCTCATCTTCTAAAAGGTTGTTCTCTCTCCTGGTTCTTCTATCTAACAGCTCCCTCTTATTCTCCTTTATTGGTTTATCGTCAATACTCTGAACCTCTTACAGGGTTTTCTCACAAGTTTTGTGCTGCCTCTATTATGTTGTCTCTTTTTTTTTCCCTCTCTGTTGTTCCATCAGATCCCTTCCATGGATTTAATTATCATCTATAAGAAAATAGCTCTCAAATATATAAACCTCTCTATTGAACTCTACCCCTGGCTAATGCAAAAGTATCTGCCCCTTCTCCATTCTTTCCTATTTCTCTCGAGATAACTTGATCTATCTGATCACAGACTTAGAGTGAAGCCCAGTATACAAGCGAATACTTGTTGTGAAGTACTTACTATAGGGCAGACACTATGTCAAGGATGCAAAGAAAAGCAGAAGCATTCCCTGCCTTCAGGGAGTTTGCAATCTAATGGATGAAATAAGATAACTTGGTTATTATTCCAGAGGGGGCACTAGCATTAAGAGGAACTGGAAAAGTTGGGACTTTAGTTCATACTTCAAGGAAGCCAGGAGAAAAGGAGGAAGTACATGGAATACACTTGCCATGGGCAATAGCCAGTGAAAATGCAGACTCAGAATAGCAAGCTACCAAGTATCATTGGATCAAGAGTATGTGGAAAGGAATAAAGTATAAGTAGACCGGAAAGGTAGGAAGGGATTAAGTTATAAAAGACTTTAAAAAAGCCAAGTGGAAGATTGTACATTTCATTCTGGAGGTGGTAGAAAACAGCCAGAGGTTATCCAATAGAGGGCATGACATGGTCAGACCAGAGTTTAAAGATAAATTTGATAAGTGATTGGATGATGGACTGGACTGGGGAGGCACTTAAGGACAGGAGATTAATCAGAAGGGCATGAGGTGATGAGGTCTTGCACCAAGGTGGTGGCAGAGTCAAAAGAGAAGAGGATCATATAGAAGAGATGCTATAAAGGTAAAATTAAGAGGATTTGGAAACAGACTGGATATGGGGGGGGGTAGTGAGAAAATGAGTGAGGAGTCCAGAATGATGCCTAGTTTGAGAGGCTAGATGACTGTGAGGATGATGATGCCCTGATCATAACAGAGAAGTTAGGAAGAGGGGAATTTGGGGGGAGAAGGAATATAATGAATTTAATATGGGGCATTTAAAGATTTCCCTGGGACATCCAATTGGAGATACAGAATTGGCAGTTGGACATAAGAGATTGGAGGTCAACAGAGAAGTTAGAGTCAGATAAATGATCTGAAAAATCATATACATAGAGAACCCATGGAATGATCAAATAACTGAAAGAAATAGCATAAAGAAAAAACAGAAATAGTGCCAGAACAGAAACTTGAGGGACACTCCTCATTGGAGGTTGGGGTAGAGAGAGATGGCCTAGATGAAAATCCAACTAATAAGACTGAGAAAGAATTATCAGACATGTAGGAAGAGTCCAGGAGTCAGAGGTGCCAAGGAAACCTAGAGAGGAAAGAATATCAAGGAGGAAAGGGTGATTGACAGTCAAAGGTTGCAGTGAGTTTAAAAAAAATAATAAGGGGTGGCCAGGTGGTTCAGTGAGTAAGAGCACTGGCTCCAGTGTCAGGATGACCTGGGGATCAAATCTGGGCTCAGATACTCAGCACCACACCCAGAAATAACTGGCCATGTAAACTTGAGCAAGTTACTTAACCCCAATTGCTTTAAAAAAATAATAATAATTTTGGAAAGGCCCTTAGTTTTGGCAATTAACAGATGACTGGTAACTTTGGAAAGAGTAGTTTCACTTGGGTTATTATTTATTCCTCCTCCTTCCCTACAGGAAATGAGGTTTCTTTTCTGCCTCTACAACACCTTCACATTTGTCTTTTTGATGTTTTTTTTTTCACTCATGTAAGTACCACCCTGGTTAAAGTCTTTATTATTTAAGTGGACTAGTACAACCGTCCTTCTAGTCTCCAGATCCTTCAAACCATACACTACATAGCTGCCAAAATAATCTTCCAGGATAGGTCTAACAAAGTTAGACAGCTGCTCAAAAACCTTTAATTGCTCCCTACTGCCAATGGAATGAAATATAAACTCCTCAGTTTGTCATTTAAAGTCTTTCACAGTCTGGTTCCAGGGTGACTTTTGGTTTGTTTCACATTACTCCTTCACTCATGCTGTGTTCCATCAAACTCAATATTTTATTCCTTACTTTCATGCACTTGAACAGACTGTTTCCATGACTGGAATGCACTATCTCTTCACCTTCATTTCTGAGAATTTTATTTAAGGCTTAGTGTCTATTTGGATTTCCCCCTAATCCCCCTCACCCCTACTTTTTAGTGAAATGACAAGGGAAGCCCCATAAAGGAGATATATTAGTTTTAAACATTTACTGGACTGTGGAACACCTCACTAAAACACTCAAAATATAAAAGTGGGGCCCTTAGAGGCAATTTTATAGACCATTTGGGATCCTATATATTATCACACTTTCTAGAATGTTTATCTGGGGTTAGAAATGAAGATGCATTTTAAAACACACATGCAACCCTGTCTCTCCCCCCCCCCCTACCCCGCCAGTCCCAGACATCATGCCATATTAAACTTTCCTAAAAATTTTTCAAAATTAAATAATTTAATACAACTATTTTTAAAATGTTATATTATATGTTATTATGAAAACCATAGTAAAGGATAATGGAAGACAAAGTAGGTAAAATTTTATAAGTGAGGTGAAAGAGTATGATTTGAAACATTAACTTTCATGAAATTAAAACTCTTTAGAATGATTTTGTTTTATTTTAATTTTTTATTGTTTGGCATACCTGAAGTCAAATACTTAATGTAGAGTCAAAAAATACCATCCAACTATTCCATGATCACAAAGGATAAAGCAAAAGTGAACAGATAAAAATGTTAATCTCCAAAGGCAAAACAAAACTTGTTTTGCATATTTCCTTTACCAAAATAATAGATCATCATGAGTCTACTAATTAAAGCAATTGTCAATAATTAGACAATACATAAATCTTGTCTTTTTAACAATGTGTTAACAATTGTTAACCTTATAGATTGTTAACTTTCTTTATGGTTTATCTTTTATAATACTTTCAAATTTTTGCTGACATTGAGTTAGTTCATTTTGTCATTGATACATTCCGCTTCTGAGTTGGAGCACAGCCACCAAGATGGGGAAAAGAATATGGCAGATGGAATGTAATCACTCATCTAAGTTGGAATTTAGTCAGGATACTGGGGCTTAAACTTATGCTTTTGCCAAAAATACCAACAGATTTTTTTAATGACAGTGACAAATTGGGATATTTTAGGCTACATCAAGTGAGGTTCAACATTTTGAATTCTCCAATAATATAAGAAATAGGGAGAATTTTTCACAGGCATAGGTCTTATCCTCACTTTGAATATAATATTTTCTCAGGCAGACACTGTGCAAAGTTGTATGTTTTCTATAAAATGTAGCAAAACTCTCTTTAGACCTAAAATGATGATTACCGTAAGAATAAAGATAATAATTTTAAATTTCATCCCAAATTCTTCTACTCATTTTGTGGAAGATTGGACCTCCAGCTCTTAGTGACAGACTTCTTTTAGTTATGAAATATTCCAGGAGCTAAGCTGAAAAAAAATCTTGCTTTGCATCCATCCATCCATTTATATTCACAGTCAGATACTATAATTAAATAATAGTTTCATTTACTTGGGCTTAAATCCATCGTGTGTGTGTGTTATTTTTTTAATTTTCACTCATCTCTTTCCTCTGAAATGTATCCCAGTATTATTATTATCCTTGAACACACACAAATACACAGCCCTGTAAATCTATAATGAGATATTCATAATTTTTGTATAATAGATTTGGGTTTGATTAAATGTCTTAAATTGCTCCCACTTGGGATGCTATCTAAATTTGGACAGAGACCTGATCCCACTTACAAAAATCAGATTTTAACAGTTGACCTGGTGGCACGGTAAGCGTGTTGTACTTCCCCAAGGGAAAAGTTAGGTTCACATGCTAACTTGGGTTGTATGACCCAGTGCCAGAAGAGGGTGAATGTGTTAACTTTCTGCGAGGAAGTGAGAGTTCCACTGCCCTTCTGTTCCAAGTCTGTGTACTGGCCAAATAATAGAACACCATTAAAGCATCATGTACAGAGAAAGCCATCTGCCTATTCTAACAACCAGGGGTAAGAAGAGCAGAGAAGGAAGTATCTAAAATGAAAAAGAAACATTAAGCTATGAAATTATCACCATATCTTCCCCCTCCTTGGCCAAAACCACCATCATCAATCCTGCACTAACTTCAATCAAAATCAAAGGATAATTTCAAATATATGTGCAACACTACATTTTTTTAGTCTTTTTTTCAATATGAAGAGAAAAAAAAAACCTCACAAAATCTATATTTATAGATCTAGTGATGAGTTTTCACCACATGCCCATGGAACTCCCTTGTCAACAAAGCTTTCATTCTGGCCTTTTGCTCCTTTGCAGTATTTCCATTACAAATCCCCTGACACTCACAGAGCCAAAATCTCGGAGGCATTTTTAAAGTAGATGCAAATTACGCATCTTTGTTTGTTTCCTGGGGATTGGGTTGTGGAAGGGGTATAAAAGTCCCCAAATTGCATATAAGACCAAAACACACTATGAAAGGGCACATTTGTCACTAACTTACTGTGCTAACTCCTCCCTTGCTATTTTAGATGAGTCTTTGTGGTTTTCGATATCAAAAATAAAATTGGACACCTACCCAGATGTTCATGAACTAAAAAATGTTATTGGTAACTACTAACTTAAAACTAGTCAATGGACAAAAATAATAGCTCCAGTATATGATCAGTAAATTAGAAAAGGTCACTTTGTAACTTAATATATCCATATTTAATATGCAATATTATAAATAAGAAAGAAGTGCTCCCCATTCCATTGTGAAACAATCATATCTTCAATGAAAGGTGAACTACAAAACACTTGGCATTTGGTGTGGATAAGAAAAAATATATGTATGTATCTATATTTGAATGCTTATCACTACACAAAATCAATAAACCTAGACAGAAATAAATATTCAAAGGGCACATCAAATATATCCAAATATACATTTCAAATGTGTGTTTTCCACTGTTGTATTTGGAGAGGAAAGTCTGAATTTACAAGGAGAAGAAAAAAGAAAAGAAATTATAAAAGGATTTAGGAAAGGTATTTGGTGTGTTATTGAATTAGGAAGATCAGAGGTTAACTATATAAATGGAAATTTTGGGAAGATTAAAATATAACAAGTTGGAAAGATAAGGAGGAAGAAAAAAGATAACAGAGAAAGCTAAAAAAAAGAAAATGTCTCAAGGCAAAAGAGAAGGATTTGAGAAGAAAGGATCTGAAGGAGAATCATACAATTAGGAGAACAAGAGAAGGGGAAGGAAGTTGGTAAGATGAGAAGTTAAGTTGGGGTGGCTAGGTGGCACAGTGAATAAAGCACTGGCCCTAAAGTCAGGAGGACCTGGGTTCAGATTCAGCCTAAGACACTTAACACAAAAAATAGCCGTGTGACCTTGGGCAAGTCACTTAACCCCAATTGCTCTCCAAAAAGCAAAAAAAGATGAGAAAATAAGTTATGTTTACTTCTCAAGTTAAGAATAAAGTCAAGAGAATGATAGCTCTGGAGTTGAAGATACTCACATAGAGTTTGCCACAGCATTTCTCTAGGGCAGGTGGCCATTGGAGCTAGAATGACAAATAACAGATGTTTCCCCTTCCAGCAATTGTGAAAAACAAATAGAATTTTTCAATGGCCAGAGTAGAATAAATATGTGATTTTTTTCCTATCACAATTAATAATTATCTATGTTCAGTCCAAGCTGGTTTCCTCCTAATAAAAGGGTAAAGGGGGTTGAAAAATTCCTCTCCATTCTGGAGATTCTTCAGTGTAATGAACTGTTCCTTTAAAAATCAAGTTGAGGGAGAGTAAGAGAGAAGAACTTCAATTAAAAGCAATTAAGAAGCACAGGCAAATCCTTACCTGTGTCACAAGATTAGAGAGTATATGAATGTAACAACAAAGAGAAAGGAGAACCTCATTTACTTGGTGACTCTTTGCTGAAAAGCATTTGTTAACTTAACATTAATAATAAAGGAAGGAGAGTGGAGTCAAGATGGCAGGATGAAAACAGGGACTTGTTTGAGCTCTTCCCCTAAACACCTCCAAATACCTATAAAAAAATAAATTCTAGACAAATTCTAGAGTAGCATGACCTACAAAATGACAGAGTGCAACAAATTTCCAGCCTAAGAAAACCTGGAAGGTCGACAGGAAAGGTCCGTTGCACCACACTGGGAGAGGAGCACAGTCCAACACAAAATTCACCAGCATAGATTGGGGCCCCAGCAAACCTGTAGCAGGTCTCAGGGCACTGAATCACTGGAAGTTGTGGCAGTTTCCAGACTTCTCAACCCACAAAAGCCAAAGACAACTTAGATCAGTAGGAAAGGTCTGTCAGATCTGGGTGAAAGAGGAGCATGGTCCAGCTCTAGCCCTAGGATGACAGAGTCAGTGGCAGAGGCTGCTTTCAGAGCTATCAGCCCACAGATGGTGAGGGGATTGAGCCAATGATCCGAAGGGGATTGTAGGGATCCTTTTACTTGCACTGAGTCAGGATTCTCTTGCGTGGCTTATGCTTGGATCTGGGTCACAGTCCTAAGTGGAGGTCCTGGGTGGGGTGAGGAGGACCACTGGTGTGACAGAGCTTGTTGTAGCAATGGAAAGGGAATCCTCCTCATAGTTCCAAGGCAGAAAAGAGTGCTTGTGGTCACTCACAGACAAGAGCACAGACCAGGAGAGGAGTGAACACCTCTCCTTTGATCACACCATCTTAGAACACCTGAAAATTTACAGGTCTCTATAAGTATCTCTGAAAGTAGCTGTGGGGCAGCTAGGTGGCACAATGAGTAAAGCACTAGCCCCAGAGTCAGGAGACCCTAACTTCAGTTTGGGCCTCAGACACTTAATACACACACACACACACACACACACACACACACACACACACACACACTAGCCATGTAACCTTGGGCAAGTTACTTAACCCCAATTGCCCTCCAAAAAGCAAAAGAAAAAAAGAGAAAAAGAAAATAGCTGCACAGAAACCCTTGAAGCTTGGGATAGAGCACACTTCACACTGAAAGTAGAGCCCTACCTCAACAAAAAGTTGAATAGTCAAGTAATTGCCTGGGAAAATGACCAAACAGTGAAAAAAATAGAATCTTACTTTGGTGACATAGATCAAAACATACAACCAGAAGAAGACAACAAAGTCAAAGATCCTATATCCACAGCCTCCAAGAAAAATAAGTCCATGAAAGAGCTCAAAAAGGATTTTGAAAATCAAGTAAGAGGAGCAAAGGGAAAATTAGGAAGAGAAATGACAGTAATGCAAGAAAATCATGAAAAATGAGTCAACAGCTTGCAAAAGGAAACCCCACAAAAAATAATGAAGAAAGTAACACCTAAAAAAATAGAATAACTCAAATGGCAAAAGATATCCAAAATGTCAAATAGGAAAAGGATGCCTTAAAAAGCAGAATTGGACAAATGGAAAAGAAGGTCCAAAATCTCACTGAAAAAAAAAACTTTCTTAAAAATTAGAATGGGGGTGGCAAGATGGTGCAGTGAATAGAGCACCAGACCTAGAGTCAGGAGGACCTGAGTCCAGATCTGGCCTCAGACACTTAACACAAACATAAACAAAAAAACCTAGCTCTGTGACCTTGGGAAAGTCACTTAACCCAAATTGCCCCTCCAAAAAGAAAAAAAGAAAAAATTAGCATGGAACAAATAGAAGCTAACAATTCTTTGAGAAATCAAGAAATTATAACACAAAACCAAAAGAATGAAAAAATATAAGACAATGTGAAATATCTCATAGGAAAAACTATTGACCTGGAAAAAAAGATCTGGGAAAGAGAGTTTTGAAATTATTGGATTACTTGAAATGTAATCTCTTGAGGGTCAACTCAGTTAGGCACATAGAAGAAGCCAGCTTCTTGCAGCTGCTCCCAGGCCAACTGGATGCTGGCTCACCACTCTCTGTAATGTGCAAAGTACAGAGTGCCCTGAATTCTTGCTCACCCTGACGGTACTGATGCAAAGGGACTAAGTGCAAGGGAGTGTACAGCCCATCACTTGTGAAACAGGAACACTAGATAAAGAACAGACATGATAGCCTTCAAG
The DNA here is from genome assembly GCF_028583685.1 of Petaurus breviceps papuanus. Classification (NCBI taxonomy): domain Eukaryota; kingdom Metazoa; phylum Chordata; class Mammalia; order Diprotodontia; family Petauridae; genus Petaurus; species Petaurus breviceps. The sequence goes on from NW_027186546.1 coordinate 3,247,626, forward strand.
GTCTGCCTGACATCATCTGCCTGACATGACAGAACTAAACAAAGCAGTAATGGAAAACATAGTGACTGATAGTTACCTTCTTTGTCTCATTGCTCTATTAAAACCTTGCTCATTGTTTCAATAAACAGAGTTCTATCCTGAACTGCCCACATGGCCAGGCTTATCTCACATCTCTGATAATACTTGAGGATGGCATCAAGGGGCCCATGGCAATGATCAAAACAACAAAAAAGCCTGTACATCATCTTTCAAATAATTATCAAGAAAAACTGCTCTGATGTTCTGGAACCAGAGAGTAAAATGGAAATTGAGGGAGTCCAGGGGGGCAGAGCCAAGATGGTGGAGTAAAAGCAGATACTTGCATGAGCTCTTCCTCCAACCACTTCCAATACCTGTAAAAAATGACTAAACAAATTTTAGAGTTACAGAACCCACAACGTTACAGAGAGAAACAAATCTCCCACTGAAGGCAGCCTAGCAGGCCGAGAAGGGTCTATCACACCAAACTGGGAGCCGAGCACAGTCCTCCATGAGCCACATGGGCCCAGACCTGGGGTGACCCCAACCAGTGGCACAGACCTGCTGGGGCAGACTTCAGGAGAGTGAATAACCAGAAGCTGTGGTGGTTTCCAGATTTCTCAGCCCATAAATGCCAAAGAGAAAGTAAAAGTTCAGTAGGGAACCCTGTTGATCCAGGGTGAGAGAAGAGCCTGCTCTAACACCTGCCCCTGGTGTGAAAGGTGTGCCATAGTGCAGTGGCTGCAGCTGCTGCCATGTGGCTGCCTCTGGAGCTCCTGGTCAGCAGATCATAGAGGAACCAAGCAACCAGTCAGAGAAAAATCACTCTTGCTTTGACCTGCTTGGATCTGGGCTGCAGTCTTTGGTGGTGGTTCTGGAGTAAGGAACAGTAGTGTACCAGAGGCTTCAGTGGCTGTAGAGAGGGCACCCTCATCATAGGTATGACAACAGCTCTGACCACACCTGTGAAAATCCCAGGAATTTGGGACACAGATCTCTCCACTCTGGAAATAGAGTTCTATCATGGCAAAGAGTTCAAAATTCAAGTAATTGGTTGGCAAGATGAGCAAAGAGAGGAAGAGCAATGAGACCATAGAATCTTTTTTGGGGGGACAAAGAGGATCAAAACATGGAACCAGAAGAAGACAACAAAGTCAAAACTCCTGCATCAAAAGCTTCCAAAAATATATATAAACTGGTTGCAGGCCATGGTGGAGCTCAAAAAGGATTCTGAAAATCAAGGAAGGGAAGTTGAAGAAAATTTGGGAAGAGAAATGAGAATGATGCAAGAAAATCATGAAAATGAGTCAACAGCCTGACTGAAGAAAATAACACCTTAAAAAATAGACTAGCAAAAATGGCAAAAGTGGTCCAAAAAGCCAATGAGGAGGAGAATGCCTTAAAAAGCAGAATTGGCCAGATGGAAAAGGAATTTCAAAAGTTCACTGAAGAAAATAATTCCTTCAAAATTACATTGGAGTAAACAGAAGCTAATGACTTTATGAGAAATCAAGATGCTATGAAACAAATCCAAACAAATAAAAAAAGAAGGCAATGTGTGTGTGTGTGTGTGTGCGTGCACGTGCAAACACTGGATGAGTTGAATATGAAAGAATGATAACTAAAATATAAAATTAAGAGGTGAAAGAGGAGAAAGGGAGAGATAGAATAGGGTAAATTATCTCATATAAAAGAGGCAAGAGAAAACTGTTGCAATGGAGGGGAAGAGCAAGAAGGTAAAAGGGAATAGGTCAACTTTACTGTCATTGAATTTGGCTTAAGAAGGGAATAACATACACATTCAATTGGATATGGAAATCTATTTTACCTTACAGGAAAGTAGAGGGGAAGGAAATGGGGGGGGGGGGGTGATAAAGGGAAGAGCAGATCAAGAAAGGGGTAATCAGAAGCAAATACTTTTGAAGAGGGATGGGTTCAAAAAAGAGACTAGAATAAATGGGGGGGGCAGGAGAGAATGGAAGAAAATACAGTCTTTCACAACATGACTATTATGGAAGTATTTTGCATGACTATACATATATATCCTATATCAAATTGCTTGTCTTCTCAATAAGGGTGGGCTGGGGGGACAAAGGGAATTTCAAACTCAAAGTTTTAAAAGCAAATGTTAAATATTGTTTATACATGCATTTGAGAAATAAAATATATAGGCAATGGGGTATAGAAATCTATCTTGCCCTACAGGAAAATTGAAGAGGAAGGGCATAAGAGAAGGAAAGGATAATCAGAATGCATGCTGTCATGGGGTGGGGGAAGGGGAGAGATAAGGATAAAAATTGGAACTCAAAAACTTGTGGAAGTGAATGTTGAAATCTAAAAATAAATACATTAAACAAAAAATAAAAGAAATAGAGAAACCAGTTGGGGGAAAAATAGTGAAGAACATTTAGGTAATCGACAAAACAGAAACTATTGTTAGAGTATATACACTATAGATCACCTAAGAAGGAGAAAACATCCCAATCCAGGAAAGTTTGAGAAATTATGGAGGACTTCAATTACTTGAACATCAACAGAAAATTTCACTGTCCCACTGCCAGTAGGAATTTACTGACTTCCATGAGGAGTGCTGGATTTAGATTCAGAAGACTTAGATTCAAACTCTAACTCCACTGCTTATTATCTATGTGACTTTGGGCAAGTCACTTAAATTCTCTGAGTCTCAGTTTCTTTATCTGTAAATAAGGGGAGAGGAGTTAGAAGAGAAAAGTTTTAAACTTTCTGTGATCCAATAATTTTATTCTTTAAAGCAAAGAGGAAGCAATGAAGTTAACTGTTCTTCTGGAGTTGATTCTTAGCAATGGGAAAAAGCTGGTGACTGTAGCAGAAATGATGGTAATCTTGGTAGTGATACAAGAAAATCATGGAAAATAAGTCAACAGCTTGCTAAAGGAAAATAGAACCTAGAAACATGAAGGGCAGATTTCAGAGAAATAATAATAGGAATTTCATACTATTAGATTAAAATTCTATAGAGAAAATCAACCTAGAATGAGTGGGCAACTATTATTCATGAAATTCTGAAGGCATAGAGAGAAATAATTTTAATTAGAGGGAGCAAGCCTCCAAAGAGATCAATGCAGATGCATATCTGATTGAAAGGCTGGAGAAGGGAATCCTAAATGCCTCCAAAAGCTTTTCTTTCATTCAGTCATATCTGACTTTTCACAACTCCGTTTGAGGTTTTCTTGGCAAAGATGCTGAAATGATTTGCCATTTCCTTCTCCAGCTCATTCTGCAGATAAGAAAACTGAGGCAAATAGGGTTAAGTGAAGGGCCCAGGATCACATAGCTAGTAAGTGTCTGAGGCCAGATTTGAACTTAAGGAAATCGGTCTTCCTGACTTCAGGCCCAGTGCTCTGTGTACTATGGTGCCACCTAGTTGCCCATCTTTCCTTTTTAGAGGCCAAGAATTAGACATCCAGTCCCCTCCTATCCATGCACTCCCACCTGTAGCCCAGCATGGTTTCAACTCCATGGAACAAGATGCCCGTAAGTCAGGTACTCCCTAGTGTCAAATCCACCTTCCTGATACCCCTTTCCAGCCTCCTTTTGTATTTTGTCTTCCCCCACTAAATTGTAAACCCCTTCAGGTCAGGGACTCTTTTTTCTTAATTTGTATCCCCAGTGCTTAGCACAGTCCCTGGAGCATAGTACTTAATTTTTTTTAATTCAACTAAATGCATATCAACCAACATATTTTTAGAAGACATATATAGATCATGGAGGCTAGGATAGTTACAAGAGGAAAGATATAAAAGTATGATATGGTTTTATGAGTCAGAAGTGCTAAAACTCAAAATGACCTAAGATTGGCAAGTGATGCTAAATAAATCCAAAATGGTTTTCTTAGCTATATCAGGGAAAAGAGGAGAATCAAAGAAGGAATAGACTACTGCTTGAAGTTCATTGTACAAAGATAGCGGATGCCAGAGAGAATTAAAACTACTGACATTTTATTTTCTTTATATTATCTTGGCCATCAGTAATGATCCTTGCACTGCAAAAAAAAAAATTAAGCAAAAATGGTCAATCAGCAATTGGTGCCCATAATAATAAGGGAATGGCAACATAGCACCTAGTTAACCTCTAAAAGTACAGTCTCTAGACTGTAACTCTAGATCAACTATCCCCTTAAGCTAGCAAAAGAACTAATAGGTTTGATTGCTGAGCCAGTCAGTAATGTCTGAAACACTGTGGAGAATAAGAGAGCATGTGGATTGGGAAATGGCAAAAATGTGTCCCAATTTTCTTACCAGGGGAGGGGAAGGGTGGGGAATGCAGTCCACAAATGTGAAAAGAGATTAATGAGTTTGACTTTAATTTTTGGCAAAATTCTGTGAGTTGTGATGAAAAGTATGATTAGTGGACATGTAGAAAAGGAAAGAATGGTAAGAGAGCCAACATGTTTTCAACAAGACTAGGTCTATACCATCCGACAAACATTTACTGTGTACTTACTTCAGAAATATACGATGTTAGGTGCTGGGGATATAAAAACAATTTTAACTGAGGCAGAGTGGATGGAACTCTGTTTCACCTTCAAAGATCTGAGCACCTTGCTTCATTTTGAGGGTGGTATACTTGTTTTCCATATTAATCCTCAGACTATCAACCTGTTTGTCTTGCTTCCTAGAGGTGTAACTACTGCAATCCTTCTGAATACCTTAGGCTGTCCTCTCTGCCTCTCCCACTATTGGTCATTTTTGCCACAGATGAAAAAATTGCTACTCTCGAATTAAAGATAAAAAACGAACAAAAAAGTCACTGCTACCATGGCTTTTGTTAACAGAATTGCCAGTCTAGTAGGTAAGAGGAAGGCTAAATAGTTTACCTAGATTTAATTTATTTTAAGATGCTTTTACTAATGTTTTTATTTTTATATCCCTTTATTTTCCAAATCCATTTCTACTACCCAGCATCCCACATCGTAACAAAGATTAAAAAAGAAATAGGAAAATAAAAATAATTCAGCAAAACTTTCCATCATATTTCTCATATCTGATAACATGGACAATATTCCATATCCATAGGCTCTCATCTCTAAAGGAAAGGGAGGGTAAGACTTTAGTGATGTGGGGTACGTAAACATGCAATTATTTCGATTCTAAGTTGGTTTCATGGCCAGAGAATTAGGAAACTCTCTTGAATTATAAAATATATAAAAGGTATCACTGTGTTCAGTAGAGGAAATTTATTTATCCAGGAGTTCCTTAGAACAAGAAAACACAAGGAAATCACACATCTGTTGCTTATTCCTATCTTTGATGACCAGATCCAAAGAGAGGTCACAATTTCAAACATAGGAGTTAATCTTTAATTAAATTCTAATATGACATAGCAGGCGACAAACTCATAGAATAGAGAATTATACTAACACTCTCTCAGATTCACAAACATTATTTTAACAGGAAAAAATTTAACTTTTAAAACATTTCAAGCTAAAGATATACAAATAAAGGGAATTCAAATCATTATTTGGATATGTTCCCTAGTTCTAAAATTTATATCTGAATTATCTCAGGCAGCTTTAGATAGCTAAGCAAACTCAAACCAACTTATATTTATGGAATTAGTTGGTACAGACACTAAGCTAGGTACTAAAGGAGAGATGAAATAGTAAATTAATACCTCTATTAATTATTAAAAATAAATGTGTTTTAATAACATATGTAATTGTTAGAAAGGTAACCAAAATACAGGAGCATAAAAAGTCACTAGAGATTTTTTTTTAAAGCAGCTACCCTGGAAAGACTTACATGAACTGATGTTGAGTGAAGTGAGCAGAACCAGGAGAACATTGTACACAGTAATAGGAACATTATGTGATGATCAACTTTGATACTTAGCTCTTCTCAACAATACAAAGGTCTAAGACAATTCCAAAAAATCCATGGTGGAAAAAGCTTATGCACATCCAGAGTAAGAGTTAAAGAGTCTGAATGCAGATCGAAGCAAACTATTTTCTCTTTTTTGTTTTTTTTTTCTTTCCTGTGGTTTTTCCCTTTTGTTCTGATTCTTTCTATTACAACATGAGTAATGTGGAAATATGTTTAATATGATTCTACATATATAGCCTATATCAGGTTGCTTGCCATCTTGGGGAGAAAAAAAAACTTGGAACTCAAAAATCTTATAAAAGTGAATGTTGAAAAAAATAAAATCATTATCCTTTAAAAAAGAAAAGAAGAAAAAAAAATCTAGGGAGTGCCCCAGGTGCTACAAATATAATTGAAGATAAAGTAAAATCTTAAAGTACTTTTTTTAAAAAGCATGTGTAGAAGGGTAAGAACTACCCAGTTCAAAAATTAGATTAGAAATGTTGGGTATTGGGTGGCTAGGTGGCACAGTGAGTAAAGCACCGGCCCGGAGTCAGGAGGACCAGAGTTCCGTTCCGCCTCAGATACTTAACACCCACACACAAAAACTAGCCGTGTAACCTGGGGAAAGTTTCTTAACCCCAACTGCCCTCCAAAAGGCAAATAAAAAAAGAAATGTTGGGTATTAAATAGTGGGTATAATTTGTAAAGCTGGAAGAGTAGGATTTTTTTGTAGTTTTTGCTGTTGTAATGGAAAATCATAGGGTTTATTAGGGGACACTGAGTAAACAGTAAAACTAGAGGAGGGAGAAGGCTCATGTATTAAGAGTAGTGGAAGATAAGGTTATAGCTAAGTGTTATGTAGCCAGCTTTCAATGGTGATATAAGTATGGCATAATAAAAAGGGCAAAGCTCTTCCCTTTGAAAAATTTGACCTATTAAAGGTAAGTTCAATTCAACTGAGCAAACATTTATTAAGCCCTGGCTATTCTCCGCATAAGGCACTGTGCCAGGCACCAAGATTACAAAGATGGATAACAGCAGCACAGTACCTGCTACAGAGGAGCTACGATGGGTACACAAATGTGCTTAAAATATGCTCAAATATACTTAAAAATGGAAAATGATGACGGCAAAAGAGAGGTCCAGGCAAAATAAGTGCTCTCAAAAAGTTTGATGGTAAATTCATTTACGTGAGAGGATCTAGCAAGATTATCTGGAGGATATGAACTGATCTGGGCATCTGGAGGAAAAGAAAGTTTTCATTAAGAAGTGATGGGAACTGAATTGCTACAGATATGAGGCATGATCTGCATGGATACATGGAGGTGGGAAAGTAGGAAACAGTAGGAAGGAACTGCCAGTCATATAGGTGGATCCAGATGGTAGAAAATGGTAAATGCCAGACCATCATACTCACCACAGTGGAAGCTTCAGTGGTCTTATCAAGGGAGGATAATATGAAGTGAAAAACTCAAGTAATTACTACCCCAAAGTGGTGTATGTATTTAACTTGAAGTCAGAAGTCATAGGAATAGATCACATAAATAGCAATTGCATTCACAAACCAAAGGATGGTATTGATGATATACCAGTCTTTTCAGCCACAAGTTGACTGTATATTCAGCAACACTATCTTCACATCTGAAAGACAACAACAGACCTAGTACATATCAACCTACTCCCTTATGTTCCCACTTTGCAACAGCAAAGAGCCCATTCCTCTTCACCACTCCCCTAAGTTTGTCATCTACTCCTAATAGAATACAAGCTGCTTGAAGGCAGGCACTGACTGCTTTTGTATTTTGAATATTCCCAGTACTTAGCGTACTGCTTGGTATACAGTAAGTGCTTAATGAATGTGTTTTCATTGGCTGACTCCTTAATTCAGACAGATGTTTTGTTTCAAAATCAGAATCAACGTGAACATTAACCAGTTGATATTAGCATTAGGCCAAGAACTGTTACATGTTGAATGCTGGAAGAAATGGTGCATAGGTGCTAGAATGTTGGAACTAGTGCCAGGTAGACCTGGGTTCAAGTGCCAGCTCTGATACTTCGTACCTGTGTGGTCATGACTGAGTTATTTAATTGCTTTGAGTCTTGGTTTCACCAGGTTTAACATGAGATAATAATACCTGTAATTCCTACCTCACAGGATTAATATGATGTATTTGTAAAGAAATTTGGGGGAAGCTAGGTGGCGCAATGAATAGAGCACCAGCCCTGGAGTCAGGAGGACCTGAGTTCAAATCAGGCCTTACACACTTAACACTTAACTAGCCATGTGACCTTGGGCAAGTCACTTAAGCCAAATTGTCCTGCCCTCCCCCCTCGAAAAAAAAAAAGCAAGGAAATTTGGTTTTGTTGTTCTTCATTCATTTTCAACTGTGTCTCACTCTTCATGATTGCATTTGGGCTTTTTGTTTTGTTTGAATTTTTTAGGTTTTTTTTGGCAGAAACACTGGAGTGACTTGCCATCTCCTTCTCCGGCTCATTTTATAGATGAAGAAACCAAGGAAAATACAGTTAAGTGAAGTCACACAGCTGGTAAGTGTCTGAGGCCAGATTTGAACTCAGGAAGATGAGTCTTCTTGATTCCAGGTCCAGTGCTCTACCACCGCTCACCTAATTACCTATAAATACATTTACAAAACCTAAATTCCTATATATACATATTTATGGAAACAAATAAATTTCTGTTACTAACTTAATTAAAGGTTTGTTGAACAAATAAATACAAGTAAGTGTTTGGACTTGTTGATTTTTTGGGAGGGGGATGGAGTGTCCACAAACAATTCTACCAATGTAGGGAACCTCTAATGTGGAAATCCTCTGACCCAGATCAGCAGCTAAATTATAACTTTCTGTCTTTAACAGTAGTTTGTGGCACTGAGAGGCCATGTTACTTTCCTATAGTCACACATCTTGTAAGTGTCAGAGTCAGAATTGGAACTTAGGTCTTCCAGACTCTAAGGTCAATCCAATATCAAGTATGTAATACTTCATTCATAACATATGATAAAATATATGATGATATTATATGTTGCTCATTTAGGCCAATTTATAACATGTACATGCTAGTGTAATCATGCCAGTAAGGAAGGGATAGCCGCAGGAAAGTGGTCTTGCTTAGCAAACAGTAATCAAAGACAAAACAATCCACTACAGTAGAAAAAAAGTAATGAATTTGATGTCACAAATTCTGAGCTTAATGCGGCCTCTCAGCCTCTCCAACTCTTAAGTATTCTCTTTTGTAAAACGGAAACAGTACTGATTGTCCTAGCTGGCTTGTATGGTTGTTACAAGACTCAAATGAGATCATTTAAATAATGTACAATTGTAAAACACTATGTAAAATATAAAAATATATAGGATAATATGCAATAGCACAAGCATATATAACACTATATAGGAGACCATCATTATTTTTTTGTTCATTATTTAAACCAACATATCATTGTAAAAAAATGATTCCTAATTCTAAGTGCTGAGAGAACCTATGAATGGTCACTGATAGGATGTTTTAGTTCCTATGGGCTGAATAAAAATTATGAAAAATGCTTCTTAGTCAACAAGTTAAGGCAATAAGCTTTTATTAAGGACCTACTATGTGCTGGGCACTATGCCAAACTCAGTCATAATAATATACGGAAGAAATACCCTCTTCAGATATATTTTTAAAAGAATACCTTATGTTGTTTCATGGTTAATGGGCAAATATACTGAAGGGAAAATAATAATGATAAGAATAATGATAGTTAACATTGACATTGGGTTTTAATAGTTTGATAAGTTTGTAAAACATTTTACACACATCAGTTTTGATATTTACAACAATCACCTGATTATTTTAAATATGAGGTAACTGAGGGTATTAAGTGACTTGACTGACAACATACATGATTTTATTCCCTGAGGGAATGTTAGTATATTTTGTTATTTGCCATTTATTTAGCTATAATGGTTAGATAAATTAGAATATTTTCAAAAACTCTCTCCTCTTTGTTTTGACATTCAATTTTCAGTGTGTGACTATGCCTGGCACAAAATTTATAACTTGAGTACTAAGAGATGAAGAATTTTTTGGTATAAAAAATATAACGCCATTTTAATACAAGACTGTTTTGCTAGTTAACAAATTTACTGTTGACAAAATATAATATCTTGTGGGGTTTTTTGTCTTTTTATTTGGAGAGGGGAAGGCAGGCAATTGGGCTTAAGTGACTTGGCCAAGGTCACATGGCTACTAAGTGTTAAGTGTCTGAGGCCAGATTTGAACTCAGGTCCTCCTGACTTCAGGGTTGGTGTTCTATTCACTGCACCACCTAGTTGCCCCTATATAGTGTTTTAATAGGCATAGAAAACACAAAGATGAATTTGTAGTCAAAGGAATAACCTCTCTGGGATACAATTCCTCATCGAGATGACTAGATGATTAGATGGTAATATCCCTTTCAACTCTAAATCTAAATTCTAAAGTAGTAACCTCTTTCAGTAACTTCTCTAATATGCTATTATTTATGTATGATGATAATACCATGACCACCATGACATTTCCAGTAGTTATACCAGGACAATGAAGGGTTCTTATCATTGCCTTCTCACAGTGTTCCTTGTGGTCTTCCCTTGCTGCTTAATTGAATCCATCCTACAAAAAGACTCAGGACATAGCCAAGGCAGTTCAAAAATCCTTTACCCTCTCCCTGAAGACCACTCTCACAATTTCCTTTTATTCTACTGCTCAATTAAAGTAAAATAAAAGCACAGGTTAGTTAGTTAGCACAGGGGTGGAGAGATGTTTTGTTCTGTTAACTGCTTTAAAAAATAAATGAACACAACTCCATTATGCAGAATATATAGCATATTGAAATTATACGATATCTTAGGGCTCAATGACTTGATTTTACAGAAAAGGAAACTGAAGCTCAGAGATGTCAAGTGACCTATCTAAGGTCACACAGCCATTAGTGAGAGAGCCATAATTAGTGAGGGATCTGAGGTATCTTGACAGAGTCTTGTGCTATATCTACCACCCAACATAATGTAACTTCAAAATGCTCATCATGCTACTTAAATATCAATGCCCCTTCTTTTTTATTGAATTTTTTAAAAAAATGAATGGAATAAAATAATGAACTCTGTCATTTTCTTCTTTCACAAATCAGACATGCATACTTCCTATGTAAGAAATAGTTTTTATTTGCTAAATTTAAGGTCATCAGTATCTCTCATAAAGTCTAAACAGAGAGCATAGCTCTAGGTTGACCACAGTTCCCAGTGAAATTCTCACTATAACCCATCTGTAAAGGTTGACTGCACAGTGACCTTCGCTAGGATAAACCTTGTTCAACAGCATGGGCAGAGGAAGGAGGTTAAGTCAGTGACTTTATGTTGGTAATAAAGACTACTGTCACATTCCACTTATTCCACATATATCAGGAAGTGGTATTTGATACCTAAAAAGAATTATCAGGACAACTGTTTATATAAAAACCAGTATTGGGATTTTGAGGGGTTTTAGAATGGTCTTCCCTAACAGGACCAATAGGAAATAAAATGTCATCTATTTGAGTGGTACATGACTCAGTCTAATCTTTTCCTAAAATGGGAAGAATCTGACTTGCCACTTTAGTCTTACTTAAAATACTATAAAATATTCTAAAATGTATCTGCATTTGCTAAATAACATACAAGCACATATATGTGTATACACAGGTAGATATGCATATGTGTGTATATATTCATGCATAATGAATTATAACCAAAATGAGAGTTGCGATGAGTGTTTATTTTTCTCTCCTAATATCAATAGATAATTAATTGCTGATTCAGTGGTAGAATTATTGTCTTCTACACAGACACCTAGGGTCAAGGCCAATGCATTCAGCTTTTGAGAGGTGATGCAGTATAGTAGAAAGCATGCTGATCTTAGAATCAGGAGATTTAGCCATAACTGTGTAGTCTTGGGTAAAGCATTTCATCTCTGTTGGTCTAGGTTTTATCATCTGTAAAATCAAGAGGTTGAACAAGGCCACATCACAGATTTCCTTCAGGTCTGACATTCTATAACAGACATTTTTAGAAGGGCTATGGAGCCGTGATGGGATAGATTCAGAGATCATCTAATCCAACCCCATTCATCTTATAAATAAGGAAGTTGGGACATTGAGAAGGATAAGTAGCTGAACTTGGATTTGAATAGAGGTCTTCTAATTCCAGGTTCATTGATCTCTCTGCTGGCCTATCTTATCAATCACACATAATAAAAAAAAATTTCTGAGCATTCTACTACTTTAAAAGTTATTATATACCCTTTGATATACTATGCCACTACAAGGCCTATATACCTAAAGAGAATAAAGAGGAAAATTACCTCTATGTACAAAAATATTTATAACAGCATTTCTGAAAGTAGTCCCAAGTCAGAAATTTATGGGCAAAGGTCTGCCCTATCAGAGAATGACTAAAATTATATTATATGAGTGTAATTGGATATTATTATGTCAATAAGAAATGACAAAATGGAACATTTCAGAGAAAAATGTGAAGACCTCCATGAATTGATGCAGAATGAAGTGAGCAGAACTAAAACAACTTATATAATAACAAAATTAAAGGAAAAGACAAGAACACCTTGAAAGACTTTAGAATTTTTGTAAATATAATGATAAACCATAAGTGCAATGGATGAGATTTAAAAAAAAGAAGTCCCTTGTACCAGAAAAATGATAAACTTAAAATTCAAATAGACACATATACAGGGTGCCTCACCCCCAAATCGTGGTAGTCTTTTAAGTTATCAAAGCTTTAAATGGAACTAAAACTTTTGGGACCACCTCTATTTTAGGACGTGGACAACTTGAGGGTTTGTTTTGCTGTGTTATGATGTTTCTGTCGAGTTTTCTTTCTTTATGGGGAGACAGTGTGAGAAATACATGTTAAAATAAATTATTTATTTAAAAGAAAAAAGTGTGGTTGGTATTGCAAAGAGCAATAAATATAGAAATTTGAAAGATCTCAAGCTTAACTCCCTCAGATCTTTACTTCCTATACAGTAAGGGCTTGTGTTCATAAGTGGCCCATAAAATCTAACATCAATAGTATTAATGGTGTGTTATAAGTATGTATGGCACAACTCATAGTTTAGAAACTATGGACAGCTAGATGGTACAATAGAGAGAGCACGATGCCTGGAGTGAGAAAGACCTGAGTTCAAAGTGGGCCTCAGGTTCTTCATATCTGTGTGTCCCTGGGCAAGTCACTTAACCTCTATCAGCATCCACAATTGCCACATGGGAATTATAATAGCACCTAGCTCATAGGATTGTTATAAGGATCAAGTGACATAATATTAGGAAAGTGATTATTAGCCTAGTGCCTGGCATATAGTTGGTACTTAATAAATACTTGTTCCTTTCCTTCTTAGTCTTTCTACATATGGAATACTGCATAGGTAACTAAATCAATAATAAGTAATATTAAATCAAGTATAATTCTACTGCCTTGTAGATTAGGAATAAAGGTTTGGTCTATGAATTCTTTGGTATATGGAATTTCCAGAAGAGGAAATTCTCCTTGCCAAACTGGGTCCACACCTTTCCTAGACCTTCTATTCTTAAAGAGATCCTTGATTTACTCAGAGTCTCACAACCATATGTGCACAAGAGATAGGATTAGAACCTACATCTTCCTAGTTCCAAGGACGGTTCCCTATCTACTACATTCCATTACTTCTCACAGTATAGATTCTTTATACATTATCCTAAATATCTCAGTTAAAAATACTACATTTACTGAATTTTGCCAGTTGAAAACTCACTTTGAATCATCCTTCTTTTAATATCTCTGCTGTATGCCAGTAAAGAAATTCCTTTAAAAATGGGATTTTGTATGATTCCTGAAAGAAATTACTTGTAAATATCAGTCACCATAAAGAGAAAATTTAATATACCTGGGAAATACAATTTAACTTTTTGATGCAAGCCCCACAAGGCACCAGTTTAAAATGCCACTCTGTTATATCAACAGGCACTGCCTTGGGTCAAGAACCAAGATGGAATTTTCCCCAAACATTCATATTCATTTAATTGGTGCCATAAGGCATAAAATGAATATAAGCAATGAAGATAATGTCTGGTTCCTCTAAGGGGTATTGATTTAGAAATGACTGGGAAGGACCAACTGAATTACTTTTTAAGGCAAAAGGTGTCCCTGAGAGGATCTCAACTGAAAATGACCCTGCTGGCTATTGAGAGGCATTGGGATCACATGTTAGAGCACAACAATGATATGTATGCATGGAGAGAGGAGATAAGGACAGTAGGTTACATCTTTGGCAGGAAACGTATTATATTTCTTTTATACAGGAAAAAGGTAAGCTGTAATTATTTGGTTTAATTATTCCTCTGGGTTCCACATGAGACTAAAAACATATAAAATCACCAACAACTGATCTGCTACCTGTGGCAGCCGAAAAATAATGTAATGGAATTTTAGTGAAAAATAATGAAATGAACATCTCCAAATTGTTTAGAAAAGAATCTTTATCCTAAAAAAAGAATTGACAGCATAGCTCTAAGAAGAGAGAAAGGACTGCCTCAAGGATCTGTCTTGCTTCCTTACTTTTTTTAAAGTAATACCTTCATTTGCATAGTAATAACCCAATTATTGTAAGATTAGGTGACAGGAATCTCATTATTGTTATTTCTACAAAACAGTCGATATTCCATTCAATATCTTTTAATGTTATACACCTTAAAACATAATTATTTCAATATACTCTCATTCATCTTTAATGTAATTTTCTTTTTAAAAAACCATCCCATAATTGTTAGTTTTTATGGAATGCATTACTGTTCAAACAAGAGCTTCTTCTCTCACTCTGAGAACAAGCAAAAGGAACCAGTTGCTTGGGGGTCTATGTCCCTCCCCCTAAAGTAAATCCATAACAAAAAATATGCTCAAAATCTGTTTAACAACCTCTGTTCTCTTCCAACCACTGTATCATTTCCTCTCATTTTTTCCCATGCCCTCTCTCATTTTCACTCTCCCCAAAATATTCTTTCATGATGAAATTTGGTCTTGAGGCAATTCTGAAAATGTTAGCAAAATCTGTTATATGGGCTGGATATTTTTTTGACTATGTTTTTCTTTCTTTATATTGGGGTGGGGTAGGTCATAGTGGGATTTCAATCCCCTTCAGACCACATTAAAATACAAAAATAAAAAGACTCACATTCAAGGCAGCTGACAAACTGAAGAGACCATCTGCTTGCCATAGGTTTACCGGTCATGAGTTTTTATATTTTTGATCTTGAGACAATAAGTAAAACAATAATCAGTTATCAGATTAACAATAGAAAGTAAAAGAAAAAAAAAATATTGGTGGGAAGAAGTCAGGAGAAAATAGGAGGAGAGAGGACTGTTTATACCAGGGTACAGAGCCATACAATGCTAGTACTTCAAAATGATATTAAAATTAACATAAATTGGAAATAGTAGTTCTATTTTATTGCAGGAAGGAATAGCATGTAAGTGCAAGGGTTTGGTTCCTAGAATTAATAGTGCTTGATTGACTACATGTCCTTCAGGAAGTTAATCTCTCTGTGTCTAATTTGTTGACCCATAGAATATGCATATTTTTCCCCAGGGATGTGGCATGGCATGATTAAATTGGAGGAAGGCGACACTGTTTTTCTTACTATACACCAATTTGGTTTTCTCAATCACTAACACAACCCAATGGTATTTTTAAAAGTTCTGTCGAGTCAAATTTCCACATGAAAACTGTCTCACAATAAAACACATGACCAAATCACACATACCCTTCCAGGTTATGACCTTTGAAGAAAGATTCCAAAGATAATGGATTAATCTTTCTGTACTTCCAAAGAGCATTCTAGAAGGTAGCAATATTTTTAACTTGGTACTTTTCATTGCAATGGAGAGCCCACTATTGTCTAAAAGGGATATGGCATTGTTTTCCCTTTTTCATCATATACACAAAACTTAGCACAATAATTACTTAATAAGTGGTTTATTCGGGGGTTTTTTGCTGGCTGATTGATATAAACCCTGGAAAATCAACAAATGACCCATAGCTCATTTCTATCTGAGATCTGAGCATGAAAATGATGTGCAATAAATCAGTCAATCAATGAATAAACGTTTTAAAGTGTCATATACCAGGCACTGTGCTAACCACTAGGGATACTCTCAGTCTTCAAGAGTTTACAATCCAATGGGGACAATATGTAAACAAATATATAAAAATAAACTATGTACAGGATAAATAGGAAATAATTAACAGAGGGAAGACATTGGGAATAAGAGGGTTTGGGGAAACCTCTAAAGGGTGGGATTTTAGTTG
This sequence comes from Petaurus breviceps papuanus, assembly GCF_028583685.1. Lineage (NCBI taxonomy): Eukaryota > Metazoa > Chordata > Mammalia > Diprotodontia > Petauridae > Petaurus > Petaurus breviceps. Next base: position 3,263,856 of record NW_027186546.1, read on the forward strand.
GGACTTAAAGGAAGCCAGGAAGGTCAATAGTTAGAGCCAAGGAGAGAGAGCATTCCAGGAAAGGGGGGTAACCAGAGATGCAATTCCTTGTTCAGGGAACAGCCTGCAAGCTAGTGTCATTTGATCAAAGATTATATGGTGGGAAGTCAGGTATAAGGAGATTAGAAAGATAGAAAGAGCCTAGTATATGAAGGCTTTGAATACTAAACAGAGCATTTTGTATTTGATCATAGGGGAAAGGTGTGTGTGCAACACGATCAAACATGTACTTTAGGAAAATCACTTTAGAAGCTAAATGTAGGATTGGAGTAGGAAGAGATTTGGGGCAGGCAAGCTATTGGAAGAATCTGGGCATGAGGTGGCAAGGTCCTGTACTAGAGTGCTGGAAGTGTCAGAGGACAGAAAGAGGTATATTCAAGAAAAGTTGAAAAGAGGAAATTGACAGGCAACAGTTTGGATATGGTGGATATGGTGGGGAGGTGGGGTTGGGAAATAGTAATTCCAGATGACTCCTTGGTTGTGAGCCTGAGAATCTGAAAGGGTAGTATTTCCCTCTACAGTAATACAGCAGGTAGGAGAGGGGTTTTAGTTGTAAAGATAATGAATTCTATTTTGAACATATTGAGTTTTTGATATCTATTAGACATAAAGTTTGAGATGTCTGGAAGGCAGCAGGAAATGCAAAATTGGAGATTTGCAGAGAGAATCATCAGTATAGAGATGGTACTTAAATCTATGGGAGCTGATACGTTCACCAAGTGAAGCTGAATAGAGGGAGAAGATGGGAGAGGAGAGGAGAGGAAAGGAAAGGAAAGGAGAGGAGATGCAAGGGAAGACACCTGAAGGACATGTTTGGCTAGAGGGCATGATTTGGAGAAGGATCTAGCAAAAGAGACAGAGGAGTTGCCAGGTAGGAAGAAAACCAAGAATTAGAGATATCAAAAAAAAAAACCTAGAGAAAAGAGAGTATCAAGGAAGACAGTGATCAATAGTGTCCAAGGTTGCAGAGAAGTCAAGGAGAATGAGGATTATAAAAAAAGTCATTGGATTTGGCAACAAAGAGATCATTAGTAACTTTGGAGACAGCAGTTTTAATGTGATGATAACTCAGAAGCCAAAATGTAAGGGGTTAAGAGAGTGAGAGGAGAAAAAATGGAGATGTTTATCATAGATGGTCTTTTCCAGGATTTTGGCTACAAAGGGCAGAAGAGAGAGAAGGGATAAAAGCATCAAATGAGGGTTTTTTCAATATAATGGAGACATACACATATTTGAAGGCAGTAGGAATTGAGTCCCTAGAAAGGGAAAGATTAAAAATAAGTAAAGGAGTGGGAGTGACAGAGAGAGCAATCTGTTTGAGGAGATGGCATAGAAGGAAATCACTTGAATAAATACAGGGGTTAACCTTGGTAAGATGGTCATCTCATCATGTGAAATAGGGTTAGGAAGAGATAGTGGCAGAAGGCATGGGTGTGGTGAGAGATGAGGAAGAAGAGAGAAGATGGAGCTCATGGTGAATGGCCTTGATGTTTTCTGTAAAAATGAAGAAAGGTTCTCAGCTAAGAGACTGAGGGGAGGAGCCATTGAAGGTATGAGGAGGGTTGAAAAGTTTTGGAAGAACCACTGTGCAAAGTAGGATAGAGAACTGATGTGGAAAGTATAGTATATATTGGAGACATTGAAAATGGCTGGCTTGGCTAAACTCAAAGGTGCTTGTTGGGTCATCACAGGATGTTTAGATGAATGATTTAGGAGGTACAGATTTTGTAAGCCTTCAGATCCTTGATTGAAGAATTCTAATTTTTATGTGGTTCTCTGCTGAAAATATTTGAACTTGTCAGCTAGACACTAATTCCCAAAACAGGAAATGCTGAAATACATTCTCCTACTATAAAAGCTATTTATTAGGAGTTAGACACATAGTCTCTCTGAAAGTTGCTGAAATTATTTTGGATCACCAAGATACTCTTTAGTAAGCAATTCACTCATACAGAAAGGAACTGCAGAATTTTAGATACATTTAGTCTTTTGTACAGATGAGGGAATTGAACCTCAGAAAGGCAAGGAGATTTGCCCAAGATTATACAACTAGTTAATGTCAGAGCCAAAAATAGAATCAAGTGCTCTTTTAATATGGTATTGTTTTTTGTCCAGTTTTTCATGTAGCAAATGTAAATTACAAGGCATTGCATGACTTCCTTATAAAACATAGCCAACTTGGAGCACAACCTAGAAAACAAGAATATCATTCTTTTAAATTAAATTTTATTTTTTTAATTTAAAAAAATATTTTTTTCTTCCTCTCAATCTCTCTTTTCCCATTGGAAAAATTTAAAAAATTCTAACATTCATAATCAAGCAAAACAAAGTAGATGTCTGCCAATTGGGAAATGGTTGAATAAATTATAGTAAATGCATGTAATAAAATACAATTTGTTGTAAGAAAGGATAGAAGAAATCTAGGAAGGCTTGGATGAAATGATACAGAGTGAAATGAACAAAACCAGAAAAGTCCTTTGTGAAATTACATTGTAAAGACAAATAACTTTGAAAGATTTAAGAACTCTAATCAACACAATGCCATTCACTCTTCAAAAGCTCTGTCTGTTTCCTTTTAGAAGAGAACAGTCTTCTGTGGGAAAATTAGGTGGGAATAAAAAAAAAGGTTACATGACATTAATCAAATCTAAATCTTTTTATGCATCAGTTTCCCTATTTATCAAAGGCAAAAATTACATAGTCACATCTATCCATAGTCACATCTATCTCAGAGAAAATTTTGAAAACAAGTTTTCAAAGAGATAGAAGTCATCATAAAGTCTCACTTTGGAAATCTGAGCTATTTTACTAGAAAGCTCAAACTTTATTTCTCAGTTTTCTTTTGGGAATCAAGAGACCTAGGTTCAAAACTTGCCTCTGTTACTCATCTTTCGGATCTTAAGGAAGTTATTAAGCACCTTGGGCATCAGTTTCTTCATTTTTATTTTTTTGCCTTTTGGAGGGCAGTTGGAGTTAAGTAACTTGTCCAAGGTTACACGGCTAGTTTTTGTGTGGGGGTGTTAAGTGTCTGAGGCCAGAACTGAACTCGGCTCCTTCTGACTCCGGGGTTGGCTCTTTACTTACTGCGCCACCTAGCTGCCCCCAGTTTCCTCATTTCTAAAACAAGAGAACTTGATCAGATGATTTTTGTGGTCCCTTTATGCTCAACACTTAGGAAACCATGATTACGCCTTTATCATCTTTGAATCCAGAGAATCTAGCATAGTACATTACTTCCAATAGGTGTCTAATAAGCATTTACTGGATTGAGTCCAGCTGTCCTGTGAAATAAGATGTACAATATTTTGCAAAACCTAAAGTGCTACATAAATATTATTATTACTATTATTATTAATTATTCATCCACTGCTGGTTCCCAAAGCAGCATTAGAGTCATAAAATGTGGGAGATTAATGGCAAATCAGGGCATTTAGTATAACACCCTTCTTTTACAGATGAAAATTTCAGGACCATAGATGTTAAATTATTTGACCAAACATGACAGAAAATGTTGGGACTAGAGCTGGGACTCATATCATACCTGAGTAACCAGGCATCCAGTTTAACATTCATATGGAAGGCCTAAGTGAAAGAGAAAGTGCTGTTCTTAACTGAAAGAGAAGCAAGTACAAAGCTTAAAGTAATACTTAGAGAAAATTTAAAAGTAGTAAATGCAATTTATAGTCTAGGCTAAAACACATGCAGATAAATGAAACCTTATACATCTGTTTAATACTGCAGACAGTTAACATCCAATTTAACTCCTTCAATAATTCATCTTCAAAGCATGGAAACATATCATGGACATGTGTATAGTAACTGTTTTGATGTTGGAATCTAGATCACTTAATCTATGGTTAAAAGGTTACTATTAACAAGGGTAAATTCAATGTGATCTTTTATTTGTCTTTTTAGCATATGTACTCGATCTACTGTGAGTACAGCTGCCATTCTATTTCCAGAATTTTCTATATATGGAAACATTAAATCTATCTTCTCTCTGTTCAAGATCTTTTTTCAACCACAGAATCACCTCACATATTCTATAGAAGCAAAATGTACCAAGTTGTAAATGTGTTAGATAGCAAACAAATCAACAATGGTAGAATTATTCACTGAGTTGATAGAATTTTCTGTTCTTTATAATCTTGAGAAAAGCAAGCATAGGAAACTAGGAAATATCAAGAGCAAATTAAAAGGCAGAAAACATTGCCCTTATGTCCCTATTGGGAAGTTTAAAAACCTAAATATTTATTTGTTCAAGGCTTTGCTGCAGACTATGGATGTTTTGATTGTAGACTGAAAAACAAACAGTGACGATGTGTTGATAAATCCTCCAAATATTGTATTCTTTGCTCCAAAATCTTGAAAGAAGAGGATTAAAACGAATATCTGCACTTTTGAGAGGGGAACCATTCTACTTATTCTTTATGCATTTTATATTTTGCACCACCAAAAAATCCCTGATAATTATCAGTTTAGGAAAGCAAAATATTCAGTTTGAAACCAAAGAGAAATGTGTAACTGTGAGTTTATACAAGGGTAATTGATCAGAAAGACTCAGAAAAGTTGACTTTTCCATTATTAGCTTTTACAATTCAGTAATTCAAAGCTTCGATATCCATAGACTACACAAGAATACAAGACCATTTTTTGTAAATCTGTGGCAGGAGACATAAAAGAGTATTCCTTCTTTTGGTCAGGAACTCAGATTTTGAAAGACTTTAAAATTGTTTTAAAGTTTTCCTTTTTTAAAAAAGCTAATTTTGCCCTCATTTTGTTGGTTTTGCAAGTACATTAAATATAGAAACAATTATTCTAATAGGACCTTTCAGCAAGAGAGCAACCAAATGGAAGATAACTTTCTGAACATGAAAAGAAATTAATTGGCTAAACATCATTTCTTAAATGGGGGAGGAAAAGCACACATGCAGATCTTTTATGAAGGAAACCATTATAAATGATTTATGCCGCCAGACTTTTTTTTCCTGCCAATTCTATTTTCTAGGATGACAAAACACATCCATATTTATAAATTAATTGAACACAAAAATCTCAAACAATATTTTGGTCTTATTCAACCATAAGTTCCATGCTATTCGGGGCCAGGCCATATATAATCTTTGCATTGCTGCATTTGGACATTTGGATTGATTTTCCCCTGAAAAAAATCCAAATGAAAAGAAAATGGAAAGGTTCACGTGAGATCCAAAATGAGAGATGATTAGGAAAGGCCATAGAATCAGATAACCTCAGAGTTGGAAGGGATTCTGGAGTTACTTTAGTCCAAATTGTACCTGAACTAGATGGTACCCACTGACCAAAATCACGGACAACTGAACTTTCACTTAAATATCTCCAGTCCTTTGAAGTGCATCAACTCCCAAAACAGCTCACTTCAATTTGCATGGCTCTGGTTGTGAGAAAGTCCTGTATTCTTTTGTTTTGTTTTATTTTGTTTTGGCTTGTTTAGTGTAGAAGCAAAATTTGCTCCTCAACTGCCTTTGCAATGAGTTCTGCCCTCTGGAGCCAAGCAGAACTAATCTCATCTTTTTTTCCATATGAGATAGCATATTAAGAAGCATTAGACCCTCTCAACTCTCATCTCTAGGCTAAATATTTCTAATACCTGTAATAGTTACCCCTTTGGCAGACTTTCAAGTTCATCAGCATCCTGGTATCTAGCTTTACTATTTCCTAAAATGTAGTATCTGGAATTATTTTTTTATGTCATCTGGAAAGAGCCATTGTCATCCTTAACACGAGGCTTCTAATTGTAGTATGAGATTGAATTTGTTGCTTCAGCTATTATTTCACACTGTTAACTTCATACTGAGACTACAGATCACAATTGTCTTCTTCTTTATATCATATCATGGAATCACAGAATCATAAATTTAGAGCTAAAAAGGAGATAAGAGAGATATTCTAGTCCAAACTTCTTATGTTAGAGATAAGGAAACTGGGACCCAGAAGTGGTAAAAGGACTTGCACAAGGTGTAGGAGCTAGTAAACAGCAAATCTAGGATTTGAACTCAGGTCTTCTCAATCCAAATCCATCCTTATTGTACACTGTAGAGACCTACCTTTATCTTTTTCATATGGATTGTCTATCCACAACTCCCTATTAACTACAACAATAAATACTTATTAATTTCTCACTCTGTGAAGAGAATTATTCTTGATCAACTAACCTTTTCCTACATTAAATATGGGATTTAAGATAGCTGTATATTAACTTTCAGTCTATTAGATATGATCTTTCAATGTAGCTTGCCAAGAATTTTTTTTTTAACTTTTGGTTCCCAGTTTTATATTCAATGTGTTAACTTCTCCACCTCTTCTTTGATTTGCATATTAAATATGCATGTCATCTATATCTTCATCAATCATTGATAACATCTTTTGATAAGAATTAGGCTGCCCAAGCATGGTGTTTTGGATATATTAAACACTTAACAAATGTTTAATTGAATTTTAAAAGGTTTGTATTTTGCAAGACATATACCTATGTCCAAAAATGTTTGCTATTAGTTATCATTCAGAGAGTCAAATCATAGCAAAATCAGAAGTATTTGTATAGGATTGCTTTGCGTTGCATTTCCTTATTATTTTATTGAAAATAATATAACAAGAGTATCAATAGACTCTAATTTCAACATTAACCACGGCCAACTCTTTATAACTTGACACAACTTGGGATCTAACATTAAGACAAATACATCATACTCAGACATCCCTGTAATCTATACTAATACCCTGCTTATATTTTCATTAATTCAGTCAAATGGAACATATCTGAACAGTGATCAAATTTTCATAAATAATAAAATAGACTTTTTTAAAACAATGTTAGGAAAGAAAATAAAAAACAATTTTCCAGACATTTTTCCCTTCCCCCCTTCAGGATTTGCACCATCATCAGTCATCAAATCACATTTTGGAAGCTTGGAAGAACAATTTAAGTGCACAGTATATGCAGCCTATTTGGGGCATGTTAAAGGGCTGGAATCACAGAACATATGTGACTTATTTTTTTAAGGAAACCTATAGCATAATTTCACGAGGCTCCAAAAGTATCACACCATCCGTGCTGTTAATCATGGGCGTTTACTCATTGGCAAAGGTTCCATACATTCTGTCTCCAAAGGACTACACAATTTTCAAAAGGCTTTTATGAAAAGTGGTAAATCAATTTTTTTGCCTATAAGACAGAATCAGGTATATTTCTTAAAAATAACATGAAAATGTAACGCCATAAGAGTTACCTTCAAAGAAATTTTCCACATAAATAACACATAATTCCAATGGTACCATAGACTATTAGTAGGTTCAAAATCTTTTTATGAGATGAAATTATGCAAAAAGATAATTATTTATATAGTGAGAAACTTTTGACATTAAGTTTCATCTAAACTATCAACTAGATGATGACCTCTTGTTTCTAAATTTAAGGTAATAGTACCTCAGAAATAAAAGGAATTTGGAGAATAGGAAGTGTGATTTCATTGTTATACTGAATTCTTGTATTAGGAAATTACCTCTTCTAATGCATATACCTTTTCTATGATTTACAGTCTTTCAGAGTTGTCTAGTATGAGATGCTATACTTTGCCCAGGGTCACACTTCCAGTATTGGTCAAAGTTGAACCCAATCAGCTCTGAGGTTGACTGTCACTCTGCTTTGTTACAATCTCTCTATTAATGGACCTAATATGTACATATTTCACTCTTGTTGAATTATAGTTCTGCTTTTCCATAGAAAAATTAGGTTCACCATAAGTTGTTCAAAATAATCAAATAGTTTTAGTGTTGACTTCCTCCTAATATAAGACAAGTTTGAAATCCTGTTCTAAATCTAAATAATTGTTTTACGGATTAGAATTCAGTGTTCTGAATGTTCAGAATATTTATAGGATTTCTCTTAATAGTCATAAAATCAAAAAATCTCAGAGTTGGAAGGGACTTGAAGGCTAAACCATAAAGAGTAGAATAAAAATATTTTGAAAACATCTCTGAAAAGACACTTGACACTTGTTATTCCTTGTCTCACGAGTGAAAAATGAGAAAAAATATGTATACTGATAGTCTATATACCTATCTGTGATTTATCATATGTTCAAAGTAGCTGGGCCCAAAGAAATACATCATTTCTATGAAAAAGAATTGGAAAATTACTGATGTTCCTGTCAATTTTGCTGAACAAAATTATTGTTGAATAGGCCTCTGAAACACCTAAAAGTCACACGCTTTATGAAGCAGGCAATAAAGGATATTGTGTATGTCTAAATTGTGGGTAACAACTCAAAATAAATGGGCATTCACTTAAGAATGGGATGTCCCCGTTGACTTGGCATTGTGCAGTGCTAAGAGTCTAAGAATTTGATTAAAGCAAGTAATGCTGTAATTAACTGCTGTACATTGAAACCTTCTGTGATTTTTTTTTAGGCAAAGAAAATCATGCTGGTAGGAGCTGGGGTAAAAAAAAATCACAGTAATGGAAACTGAAATCCCTTATCTAGCCAGAGGCATAAAAACTGAAGCAGCACTTTTCATCATGTCCCTGTCCCTCTGGTGACCTCTGCACAAATCCTTTCTACTTGAACCTACCATTATAAACCTATTATAATAATGCATAAGCATACTGTAATTCCAATTCTTTACAGAATACCCTACCCCTTTACCTTCCTCATATCAAATAAAGAAGCCCTCTTTATCTGGCTCCTAAACTCCCATTTCACCTCAAATTCAAACTGAACCCTAACTAGATTCTCCTTCTCATCTAGTTTTTCCTCTTGCAAATATGGTAGCTCCTAAAAAGTCACCAGTAGCTAAAAAACTTTAATTCACAATGTGTTTTCTATCAGTCCTTCTGTTTTCATTTCCACTATTATTTGAGGCCATTAAATACCCCACACCTGAACAATCACAGTGACCTCTTGACTGGTCTTTTTGACTCTCTCTCTCTCTCTGTCTCTCTCTATGTCTCTCTCTTTCTCTCTCTGTCTCTCTGTCTCTGTTTTTGTCTCTCTCTCTCTCTCTCTCTCTCTCTCTCTATATATATATATATATATATATATATATGCATACACATATGTATATATGTATACACACATACATATATACATACATACTTTATATAAAAGCTATCAAATATTACTGTAAAATATTGTAGTTTTCATTTCTTATCCATATGTTAAAGGAGATAAGACAAACTTTGGTAGAAAAAGAGTATTGGTCTCAATGTCAAAAAGCCTGAGTTAAGCTCTGGTTCTGATGCTATCTGAGTTACCCCAAGTTTTGGTTTTCTCAGCTGCAAAATGTGGATAGTAAGACTTAACATTACCAATATTTGTTTAAAAAACCCGAGAATACAACAGGAACCTGAACATTACTAGATTATCAACTTCCTGAAGGCAAAGACTATGTCTTCATCTTTTACCTACTCATTGCTCTGCTTGTACCCTTTATTGGCTCAACAGGTATTTGTTGGATGAATAACAAAGAAAAGACTACTTCTAAGAACAACATAATATGTTGTCCAACAAATTAAATTTTTTTGACAAACATTATATGCAAAACCCAGTGGGGTTTTAATAAACACTGGAAATGCAAAGATAAAAACTAGAAACTTACATAGGGTTTATATTTTTGCCATGACCAGGTCACATCTATTTCCAAAGTGCAGTTTGGTTTCAACCTAGAAGAAAAGGAAAACAGTTTGTTAAAAGTAACTCTCCACTCTCCAAATTGTTAGGGAGAAAGAAATGTTCCTTTTAAAGTCTTCCATTTTGGGAAACAGTCCAACTGGCAAACTCAAAGAGTTTGTCTTGGTTCTATGGCAACTCATGTGGAGGTCTCCAAGAGACTTCAGGGAGATATATGTGATCCTGTGCTATTTAATATTCAGTAAAGATATTAAAATATGTTCAATAAATTTGCCAATGACACAAAACTAGAATTAGCTAGAACACTGGACAACATTCAGAATCCCAAAAGATTTGGACAAAGAATAAAATTTGGCTAAATATAAATTGATCAAATTTAATCAATCAAAAGTGGTCAAAATATATTAACAAACATTTATCCTAAAAAATGCCAAAATTTTAATAACCATGTGAAAACATTGACTTTTTGAAATATATTTCATAATTCTCTAATAAAGACAGGTGTGGGAAGGATACACAGGCTACACTTCATCTGAAAAAAAAAATTTGGGGAGTGATGTAAGGGTTATGGGATTTAAAGATCTTCCATGCCCCACTGGACTTGCTGACGTAGCAGGAAGGGGCAGAGCAAGAGGAAGCTGAAGCCAAACTAGAGTTCCTGCGGTGGCTGGCGGTGGTGGCGACGGCGGCAGCAGCAGCAGAGGCAGCGGCAGCGCAAAGCCCTTTTTGAGTTAGCCAGAATTTCTGCTAAGGACTCCTGCTGAGGACTGCCAGGGGCCGGAGCTGCTGGGAGCACAATTCCCGGATGCTGGGTAGTTGCTGTGAGTGGGGAGGGGAGGACCTTTGCCTGAGGTAGCCTGTTCTGTTTTAAAGGCTTGAAAATGTGGGTGCTTTCTACTTTATCTACCTGTGCCAATGTCATAACTACTCTGATGGCTTTCACTTTCTGGTTTTGGGACTCAGTCTTTTGGTATCTTAATAAATTTTCTAGTTTATTCCCCCATATGGCAAGCATGATGTATTTTGTGATGGATAATTATATCAGCATATCTGTAATCTCCATAGGCATTGTGAATATGGCATTGCTGATACAAGTGACTAGCTGGCTGAAAATATAGTGTTTGAGAAGAGGATTTGACTCTTTGGACCATGGTTTAAAATATATGAATATCAGATCATTTCCCTGGCTGTGGATGGATCACACATAACATGGGCTGGTAATTTTATGAAAGGGGTTCTACACTGAAAAAATAAGAAATGAGAGAGACAACTGCCTATCCACCATGCTAGATACCATTGAAAGCAATTATAATATAGGGAGAACAACAGAAATACCCAGAAATTGATGAGACAAAACAAAAGATAGGAGCAAACAGCAAAATCCATGGCCTAAGATGTCTTTATAAGATATGCAAAGTACCAGTAGCAAATTAGATGAGCAAAAGAGCATAATGCATAGAAGAAAGTGTCTCCTCAAAGCCATCACCAAGATTAGATTTCATAGGAGACATATACCTGAAACAGTTTTAGAAGAGTACAAGGTAAGGGGCGGCTAGGTGGCACAGTGAGTAGAGCACCAGCCCTGAAGTCAGGAGGACCTGGGTTTGGGTCCTGCCTCAGACACTTAACACAAAAACTAGCTGTGTGAACTTGGGCAAGTCACTTAACCCCAATTTCCCTCCAAAAAGCAAAAAAAAAGAAAAAGAAAGTTTGGGGTGGGCTAGGTGGCTCAGTGAGTAAGAGTGCTGGCCCTGGAGTTGGGAGGACCCGGGATCAGTTCTGGCCTCAGATACTTAACACACACACACACACACACACACACACAAATGGCCATGTAACCTTGGGCAAGTTACTTAACTCCAATTGCTTTAAAAAAAAAAAGAAGAAGAATACAAGGTATTTGAAAGGAATAGGATAGGTAAAGGAAGAAGTACTATTGTATTTGACAAAAACTTTACTGATGTGAGGAAGTTCACAAGCTGGAGAAAAAAAATGCAGGGAGCATTTGCATGAAGATCAACAGAGGTAGAAAGAAAAGCAATATTGGCATTGGAGCAAATCATAGATCATCAGGGAGTAAACAGAGTGCTATCCTAGGTTAAATCCCATTCAAGCCTTCATCATCTTCTACCTGGACTCTTGCAATGCCTTCTCATTGGTCTCAAGACAATTCCTCAAGTGTCTTCCCACACCAGTTATCTACTCAGGCAACAACATGATTTTCTCAATCAAAGTATTCACCATACCATTTTCTGCCTTTAATGAGCTGCAGTTTTCTATCTGCCCTAGGATCAACTATAAAATCCTCTGGTATTTAAAGTTCTTCATAAAATGGCCTCCTCCTCCCTTTCTACCTTTCTCACCCTTGACCCTCATCCACATGCTCTATGTTTCAACAACACTGGCTTACTTGAAGTTCTTCAAACATGACATGCCATCTCCTTTTATCTAAGGTTTTCTTGATGTATTTTATATTACAGACATTTCCAGATCCCCCTTCACTCTGTGAATGCTCTCCTGTAGCAAAATAAAACAATTAAGCAAAACTAACAATATGGTGACTTCCTCTGAAAGAGCATGCAACATTCCATGCCTGCAGCAAATCTCACCAAACATTCTCATTTTTAAACTGTTTTTAATTAACATTTTTAACTAACAACAATATTTAATTAACAAAATTTTTTTCTCCCTACCAACTCTCACTCCATCAAAAAAGAAAAAAGAAGTCCTTAAGAACAAATATACATAGTCAAGCAAAACTAATTCCCTAATTGCATATATAATTCTACACACTAAATTCATCACCTCTCTGTCAAGACATAGATTTATCATCAGTCCTCTCGAAACATGGGTGGACATTGTACTGATCATAATTCTTACAGCTTTCAAAGCCATCTTTATAATGTTATTATTATTATGTAAATTGTTCTCTTGATTCTGCTCATTTCATTTGTCAGTTTGTAAAAGGCTTCAGAAATGTTCATTTTAGTAATATTGTTGTTATTATAAAAATTGCTTTCCAGCTTTGATTACTTCACTCAATTTCCCATCTCTCTGCCTTTATACTGGCTATTTCCCATTCCTGAAATGCTTTACTTCTTACCTTCACTTTCCTTTTCCTAGTTTTTTTCAAGATGTGGCTCAAATTTCACCTTCTGCTGTAGGTCTTTCGCCTTCCTCCTATTTTCTAATGTTATTCCATCTCATGTTACTTTCCAAAACACATACATGCATGCACACACACACATGATAAAAAGTAATATATATGTATATTTGTATAATATGTATGTGTATATATATATATATATATATATATATATATATTTCATTTTAATGGAGAAAGCAATACATAAAAACCAGGTAAATACTCTATAATGTGTGTATCTGTATGTATGTATTTATGTGTGTGGGTCTAGATGATAGATAGATAGATAGATAGATAGATAGATAGATAGATAGATAGAT
>NW_027186546.1:3277037-3304786 GCF_028583685.1 Petaurus breviceps papuanus
GATAGATAGATAGATAGATAGATAGATAGATAGATAGATAGATAGATAGATAGATAGTATTTTCCTAGTTTTTCTATTCTTTGTCCTCCATTTGAATATAAAAACCTTCAGGGTAAGGACTGCCTTTTGTGTTTTTTTGTATCTTCAATGCTTAGCACAGTGCTTGACATAGCAAGCACTTAAATGGCTGTTGACTGACTGACAGATTGACCCAAGTTTGAATCCTTTTAAGACACTAGCTGTGTGACCCTGAACAAGTCACCTAACTTCTTTGTGCTTCAGTTCACTCATTTGAAAAATTAGGGGTTGAATTTGCTGGGCTCTAAGTTTTCTTCCAACTCTAAATCTCTAATCCATCAACCTGGGCAGGAGAAATACAGAGACAAGGAGTTAGAGAAACAGAAAACAAGCCAATAGCAGAGGAATAATCTAGTAATGATACAAGACTGAAACTATCCAGAATTTTAATGGAGCTCTCTTCCTGCCCAAAGTAAACCAACTTAAGGGTAATTCTTTCTTTCAAGAAAGAATTTCTTCCAACCCACAAGCAGGAATATATTCTATATATGTTCTCACCAACAAGGAATAACTTGTTACTGTGAAGGACATAATGGGAAACGTTAGGGGAAAGTTATTACTCCGTCTTAGAATGTGAGAGAAAGAAAGAAGAAAAGCTAAGAAAAATCTGAAATGATCTAGATCTTTGGAGAACAAATGTCAAAGGATTCAGAGGAAAGATAGGTCAAGTTTCAAAGGCCTAAAATATCACAGGGAAAAGACACTCCAAAGGCCTTCAAAATGGAATTTTAAAGACAAAGAAATAATCCTGAGTATGAGTTAAAAAGGTTTGTCAAGAGAGATCTCTGTGGATGCAGAGAGCTCAATGACTGTCTCAGATTTTAAAAAGATATGTCCAAAACATGGAAGCAGGGATAGTTAAAGGAGGATCAATATTTCATGTCATTCTAACATGGAATTTTACATGATTGTACATTTATAACCCATATCAGATGGCTTACCATTGTAGGGAATGGATTGGATAAGAAGGGATAAAATTTGGAACTGAAAACTCATTTTTAAAAGTTTAAAGTTGTTTTTACAATTAATTGGGGAAAAATAAAATATTAAAGAATAATACTTCACATTACTGTCCTATAAAAATAGCATCAGGATGTTAAATCTAATGAGCTAAAGATGGGAAGGAAAATGAAGGGATGCTTTTAATACATTCAAGGGAAAAACAAGATTAATAAAGCTATATGACTACTACTTAAGGTGCATGAGAAAATCTGTGAATAATGGTGAGGAGGCAAAGTTACTCAATTTTGATTTTGCTTCTATTTTCTTTACCAGTGAGAATAGTATTTGGCCTGGAAAATACAGAATAAAAATGACTAAGAGGCAGTTGATACCCAGGATAAAAAGATGATACAAAAGGGTATCTAGTTGCCCTTGATGAACTCAAGTCACCACATCCACAACATAGTCTAATCAAAGAACTTGCAGACATAATTTTGAATTACTGAAAGATCCTGAAGAATACATAATTCCCTCATTCTTCTTTGTATTTTAAAATGTTTCAGTTTATTAATGGTTGTTAAGTTTGTAATAAATAAATGGATATACCATAGGATTGTAGAAAAGCAAGTATTTTCCTAATTTTTAAAAAAGATGAAGGAAATGGAATCTACTACCTATGGGTCAATGAGATTTGCTTTGGTTCTTGGCAAAATTCTAGAAAATATCATTAAAGAGAGAAGTGATGAACATCTGAAAAAGGAACCACTGGAAAATAAAACCTACCATAGATTTGTAAAGAACAAGTCATACCAAAAAACCTGGGAAGACTTTCATTAACTAATACAGAATATAATGGACCTGGTTAATGTGGGAATTTTTTTAGCTTAACTGTGCATATTAGCTAAAAAGATTTCGCTTTTGTTTTTTTCAATTGGGGTAGAGCGAAAATAAATGCTCATTAATTAAAAGGAAAAATATATATTTTGAAAGGGAACAGGTCTTGCCAAACTAACTTCATTTACTTTTTTGAAGGGACATTAGACAAGAGTCAGGAAAATGCTATAGTTTCATATATGTAGTTATATAGTCATATGTAGCTATATGGTTATATACATCTATATATTTATACATAGTTACATGAAGACCTTGATCCTTTCCATTTGCATAGTATTTAGGAAAGTTTTTCATTTCATTCTTATGGAAAATGTGGAAATTGTAAAATGTGAAAAGGATACTAATGATGTTAATTAGAAAATAAATTCAGAATTCATTGAGTGGTCAAGCCTCAAAAGTAGTTATTACTACTCCATGTCACCTTGGAAGAAAATCTCTGGAAGAATAATTCTTGGATATGTGTTTGGTGCTGGACTATTTACCATTTTTATCAATAACTAAGATAGGGGCATAGGCTGCATGCTCATTAGCTTTGAATATGAGGCAAAACTCAGAGGACTAGATAAGATATTGGATGAGAAGATAGAGAGCATTTTAGAGGAGGGCTGCCTGGATGGCAAAAGGCCTCAAATCACTATCTATGAAATGGGATACATTTACCAAAGTAATGAGGAGACTTATGGGGGATTTGGGAATAGTAGCTGTCTTTAAAGATGTGATGTAGGAAAAAGATCAGACTTTTTCTCTTTTATTCCATTGGTCACACCAAGTGGCGATTGTAAAGAGGTCACTTTAGGTTTCATATAAGGAAAAACCTCTAAACAATTAAAACCATTCAAAAGTATAAAGAATGCCTCAAGGGTGAGCAGGCTACCAATCGCTTTTGGACTTCAAGAAATATTGGAAGACCTTCTGTTAGTTATGGTATCAAGGAGATTCTACTTTAAGTACAGCTTGAAATCAATGACTTGAGACATCCCTTCCAAACTTAAGATCCTATGAGTAAAAAGGAAGACACAGTAGAAAAAGATGAATAAACTGGCTATAATAATACCTGTAGGACCTACCTTGCATGACATTATAAGGTTAATATCAGATAAAGTACATAAGGTGCTCTACTAAAATGAAAGTGCTAGGTGAAAGCCAGCAAATGCCATTATTAATAATGGCAATGATAAAAACAATAATAGATCAAATATATTACAGTTGACAAATGATTACATCTAGTTATGAGGGAGAATAGAGTCAATGTTCATCCAAAGTTTTCAAATTCGAATGACTAGAAGAATAGTAATTCTACCAACAAAAATAGGGTAGAGTGTGATGGCATTCATTGTAATGCCCCCCCCCCAAAATACAGAAATAGGGAAGTTAGAGAGGGCTATAAGTTTGGGGATTTAACTGATGGGTTCAGGCTTAGATACATAGATTTTGAGGAGTTTGGGCTATATAGGTGCATATGGCCAGCAAATAGTAGGAAATTAAAGACTAGAATTTGGGAAAATTTGGGGAATGCTACAAAGTTTTGAGTCATCCATAGAGATGTATTAATAGTTGCCATGGAAGTATATGCCTCAGTTAGGTGAGAGATTGTATGGACAGAAGAGGGCTGGGTTGATCACTTTGCAGAACATTCACATTTATGTAGCAGGAGAGTGAAAAAGAATCAGTAAAAGAGATTTAAAAAGGGTGATCTAAGAGTCAGGAAAAAGGATATGAATTTTCCGGATATTTTGTTGGGAACTACACAGAATTTCTAAACTACATATCATTGTTATGCTGGATCTAGAGAACAAAAATAGCAACCTTTATATAAGCTTCCCTATAATAAGACATGTATTTTACTTCAAGTAAAACAAACAAAGATGTTTTCGGCATTGTGTCAATCAACATTTAATAAACATTAGGCATCTGCTACGTGCAAAGTACTAGAGGCACAAGATGACTAAGACCTGGTCCTTTTTCTGGAGGAATTTGCAGTTTATCAGATGCAATGAGAATGGGTATGAATACCTGTGAAGTGAAAAAAGCAAATAAATAAATAAATGTTGCAGAGAAGCTAATATTGATGAGGACAGAAAAAAGGCAATTGGATTTGGTGATAGGGAATTCAAAGTCTTAGAAAAAGACTAGTTCAGCAGAGTAGAAGGGATAGAAAATTTCATTGCAATACCCAAAGTACAAGAAGAACTTTACTTTACCTTCAGGAATTTAATGATATTCTTAATATTATTTTAGGTTTTTTTTAACCATATGCTCCTCTAATCATATTATGAGACTGATGTACTTTTTTCTGTGCTAAGATATATATATATATATATATGTGTGTGTGTGTGTGTGTATGTGTGTGTACATATACACACATATAAATGGATGGATGTATCTGTATATGTGTATCTATACATGTATATTTGCAATTTGGTATAGTGTTAAAGAAGGGTGCTTGAAGTCAGGAAGAAGTAGGTTCAAGTCTTACTTCTGACACATCTGTGTGATCCTGAGAAACTCAATTAATCTTTTTGTGTGTGTGTGTGTGTGTGTCTTTTTGGAGGGGGTAAGGCAGGGCAATTGGGGTTAAGTGGCTTGCCCAAGGTCACAGAGCTAATAAGTGTTAAATGTCTGAGGCTGGATTTGAACGTAGGTCCTCCTGACTCCAGGGCCAGCGCTCTATTCACTGTGCCACCTAGCTGCCCTTCAATTAATCTTTTAGTGCTCTAGGTCAGTCAGTCAATATGTATCTATTAAGTTCTTGCTACATGCTGGACATCGTGCTAAGCATTGGGGATACAAAGAAAGACAAAGGATAGTACCTGTCTTCAAGAAGCTTATACTCAAATGCCATAGACAACATGGAAACCATATGTATACACACAAATTAAATACAGAATAAACTAAATTTAGTCAGTAGAGAAAGAGCCCTAATATTAAGGGAAGCCATTTTGTACAAGATATAATTTTAGCTTGGATTACCCAGAAGATGGAGATGAAGAAGGAGTTAGCAGGCATGGAGAATAATTGATAAAAATGCTTGAAGTCAGGAGATGGAGCATCTTCTTGTGCAAGGAACAGCAAGGAGGCCAGCACTATGGTATTACAGAGTATGTGGAAAGAATTAAAGTATAAGAAGACTGTAAAAGTAGAAGGAAGGCAGATTATAAAGGATATGAATGCCAAACCGCTAGAGGATTGTATATTTGATCCTAGGGGTAATAGGAATTTATTGAGTAGAAAGGTGATATGGTCAAGCTTGCATTTAAGGAGATTAATCTGACAGCTGATGGGAGAATGGACTAGAGTGTGGAGAGGCTTGAGCCAGTGAGACCAGTCACTGAGTTGTTGCAATAGTACAGGCAGGAGAGGATAAGAGCCTGGACCAGAGTGTTGTCAGTGTCAGAAGAGAGAAGGGGGCATATACAAGAGATGTCAAAGTAAACTTGACAAGTCTTGGCAGCATATTTGATATGGGGTGAGGGAGGGGGAAGAGAGTAAGGAGACTACGATGGCATGTAGGTTGCAAGGCTAGATAACCAAAAAGACAGTAGTGTCCTCAGCACTAATAGGGAAGTTCAGAAGCGGAAGGGGTTTTGGGGAAAAGATCATGAGTTTAATCTTAGACATATAGATTTTAAGATGTCTACAAAATATCACAGTTTGACATATCTAATAACAAGTTAGAGATGTGTCCGAATGTCAGGAGAAAATAGGGGTAACTGTTGGCTCAGTGCATAGAGTGCTGGGCCTAGATTCATGGAGACCTAAGTTCAAATCTGATCTCAGACACTGGCTTTGTGACTCTGGGCAAGTCATTTATCCCCCTCCCCTTTTTTTTCAGGGATAGGGGGATTCTGGGAAGATGACAAAGTAGGTCAGAAAACTGCAGACTCTCCAAATTTTCTCCAACTGACAGAACATCACCTCAAAATAAACATAGAACAGCATAAATAAAGGAGTAAAAGAGATGTTCTCCTGTTTGTCTCAGTTTTCTTATCCATACAATGAGCTGAAGAAATGGCAAACCACTCCAGCATCTTTACCAAGAAAATGCCAAAGGGGATCACAATGAGTCAGACATGACTAAAAAAACACAAGTAGATTTGAAAATAATCAGCACAGAGATGGTAAATGAAACCACAATGGTTGATAAGATCACTAAATGAATCGGTATAGAGAGAGGAGTGACCAAGACAGAATCCTGGAGGTTACCGACCTTTAGTAGGTGTGGGCTACATAAAGAAATAGCACAAGAGACTGAGGATAGTGTACACTGTAGGACAAGAACCAGGAAAGACTAGTGCCACAGAGATACAGAGAAAAGAGGGTATCAAGGAAAAGAGAGTGATCCACATTGTTAAAGGCTGAGGACTGAAAGTGATGAACTGACTGGTTAGAAAAAGCATCCTCACTTGGAGCTCCCTCTTGCAATGAAATCACAAATTCAATCTCTGTCCTTTTCTATGTATTTCCAATAGCTTCTGACTCATGAACACCTTTGAAATCCCCAATAAGAAAAGCAAAACTATTCAAACTATGTACACAAATACTGAAAAGTTAAAGGAAAACTGGAGTATTTTTGGCCATACCATAAAATATCAGACCAAAGCAAATTTAGATCAGAAACCTAATTTGTACATTTACCGGCCTATCTTCTTTCATAAAAAATCAAGCAGTTCTATATAACATGCAAAAAAAGTATGTCATGTTCGCTTTTACTTCTAAACTTTTTCCTACACTAATCTATAATTTCTTTTCATTTTTTCCTTTTTGGAAGGCAGAAGTCAGGGCAATTGGGGTTAAGTGACTTGCCCAAGGTCACATGGCTAGTTTTTGTGTTATGTCTGAAGTCAGATTTGAACTCAGGTCCTCCGGACTCTAGGGCTGGTACTCTATTCACTGGGCCACCTAGACGCCCCTAATCTATAATTTCGTATCTTTAGACAAGCACAAATAAAATTGCAACATCATAAAAGCACGTATATTTTTAAAGCTGGATGGGGTCTTGAAGAGAAACTAGTTCAAACCACTTATTTTTCAGTAAGGAAGATTAAGGTCTAGACAAGTAAAATGTTCTGCCCCATGTCATACTGCTAGTCAGAATTCCATTAACAGGATCCAGAACTTTTAAATAAAAATCCTGTGTCTCTTTCACTGTAACTATTTATTACTAGTGACATTGGGTGGCATCACGGATAGAGCCCTGGGCTTGGAGGTAAGAAGACTTGAGCAAAAATTCAACCTCAGACACTTAGTAACTATGTGACTCTGGACGAGTCATTTCACCCCATTTGCCTTAGTTTCCTCTTCTGTAAAGTGGGGATGATAATAGCACATAAATCACAGGGTTGTTGTGAGGAACAAATGAGGTAATATTTGTAAAATACTTAGCTTGGCACATAGTAAACACTATATTATTGTTTTTATATGTTACTGTGTTTATTATTATATATTATTTTATTATATATATATTATATTTATTATTACTATATATTATTATTAATATGTTATTATTACTATTATCAAAACAACACTAACTCCTTGATAAGGCTGGTTAAATATGACAATTATGAGGACAAAATATTCTGAATGTTGCCATGATCAGCAATGTTCATTCATGTTTTTGTCCTACATCAGGTAAGCAATCTTCTACCTCCACCCATGCTACATGAACATTAATGTTGTGTGTGATCCTTTCGTCCAACAGCCCATTTCATCTCTTGGAACATAATCCCATCATCTCGTCCCTTTCCATCCACAAACTTGTATCCTTATTCCCCTACAGCATCAGCAAAATATCTACCACATGAAAAGAAAGGAAAAAGAAGAAGACAAAATAAAAGATGTTATATACACACTTATACTGCATGTCTGGGATATGTTACACTACCTTTTTTATTAATCAAGCATTGAATCTTTAAATAGACCTATATTAGCAAGTGGACATTATTTTTTATTAATTTGAAATCACCTGGACTTTGAGCTGATTTGTGCTTTACAACAGATCGCCATTGTTGAAAACTTTTTTTTTTCCTTTTAAAAGTGTCTGCAGTGTACAAGCAGAAGTTCATGGCAAGTTCAGAGGAAAGGAATTTTCAAAGAAAACCCAAGACAAAGCATTGTGGGTAATGATATGGAAGGTTGACAAAACAATGATAAACTGAAAAAAAAAAGAAATAATTAAGTGTGCTAAAATACTGTATCAGCACTTCATACATTGTTCAATTTTTTAAGGAAAATTTTATTTAATGGAATTTCACAGAGAGATCCTAACCCAGGCTATGAAAACAGAACCGTGAATGTATAATTCTCAAGTATATTCCTTTAAAAAAATAAAATGTGCAAGTATGTCAGCTTGAGATAAGGCTTTCTGAACAAAATATAATACATGGAAATCCTTTCTTAAGTGTTTTGTGGATTTAGGGAGGTAGGAAACTTGAAACAGTGGTGGTATGGTAAACATACAAGGCTAAACAAGGTGTGAAAAATTGAGTACATGCAGCTACAGGCAAAATAAGTAGTCAAAAATAGCTGCTGAGAAAGAAGGGGAAAAAACCCTCATGGCTACAATAGAGTTTCTTTAAAGGTACCATATCCATTGAAAACTGAATTGAAAAAAGGAGGGGAACTGACTGATCAGTATCTACCTTTTCCCCCTTCATCAACTTAATCCTCACTCATTCACAGAAGAGAGCAAAAATGTAATCTTGTGTTAGTGTTGGTGTCAATCTTCATTTATTTGTATTTTATTTATATTCTCATACTTCCTTATATGTTATATATGGTAAGTATATACTATATATAATTTTAAACATATGATTTTATATAAACATATAAAATGCTAAATATATATTTATTGTGGGCTTCTAAATTTTTGAGATTATGGATCCTTTATGCATCCATCTTTCATTCCCTAGATTTCTAATTAAGTGTTGGATAAAGGTCTAGAGGTCACAGAATAGCCCCAAACATGTCCACTATGGTTACCCTTTCAGGAACCCCCTGGAGATACACCCTGGAACCTTTAATTTCTACGTAACACTGAAAATCATCTACTGATTTCCAGTAACAACAAATTCATTTCAATAGTTCAGCATATTGAACCAGTTTATTTTAGGTGAGAGACATTTTAACTCTTAACATAAGCCATGCTTGCATATAATATATTTTTCAAAAAATAAACTATTCACTGATGGCAGCAGTCAAGTGTCTGTTTTGTTTAGCACACATTCAGGTATTGAAACAAGAATGAGTCATCATAATATTAAAGCTATCTGATACGTTATATTAAGACTGACTGCATGGTGAAAGGATAAGATCTCATAGCAGGCCAGGCAACATGATAATCAGTATTGACTTAAATCAAATGCTTTTGTGTATCCTAAATGCACCAGATTGAGACGTACATTCCTTTTGCAGGGAAATCAGATTTGAATGAATAAGGAGAGGCAGCTTTTTCAGCACTCATTCTAGTACTTAGTACAATAGCTGCAAAAACACACTACTTCAGTGTCAACTATGACTAAATAAGTTAGATACACCTAAGTCCTTAGAAAACTATTGAATTAAGTGGTGATATTCAGAAGATTAAACTTACTCCATGGATCCATGTTTACAAAGTCAGATCCCAGAATCCCTGGGGGTTTCTGGTTTTTTTCCACTCTACTCCTATACCTCATGCCTTCTTTGCCTTCAAAGACTGACTGGAAGCCTTGAGGGGAAAAGCCATGGTATATGTGAAAAAATAAAGCAGGATCTATTTAGTTAAATAACCCCCAGCAGAAACAGACTTTGGACACAGATGTTTCCCTTCTAAGAATCACCTGCAGTGGCCAGGAGCTACATAGAGAAAGTTCACTCAAAAGAACAAAGACAAGAAATCACAGACTTAAGTTTAGAAAGATGCAGGTACTCTTCACTCTGTGCAATGTATCAAAAGTATCAAAAAATGTATCAAAAATCAAATTTTAAAAATGCTAGGTTTCAGATACTCAGTTTCATGAAGCCATAGACTGACTTCAGACTCTGCATCCTGCTTTTACTTTAAATCTTGTAGCTGTTTCATTGGGAAACTGTCCTTTTTGTCCCTGGATAGGTCTCTTTCCCTGGACCTGACATCCTATTTTGCATTTTGAGCTCATACTTCAATAGCTTGATCCTTCTGCCCTACACAATCCAATTCTTGTTTCTGGTCCCTTACAACTGCGATTTAGTGATGTAGATTTCCCCATCATGGCTGGCCAGGTACTCATCATATCTGGAAAACTATCCATCAAAACCTCTAGCAGACTCCAGGCTTTTGAAGGAATCAGGATTGACTTTGTTTAGTGTAATGATTTTTTTTTCTAATTCTCATGGGCTAAACGAAGCATCACAATACAAGAGACCTGTGCTGTAATTTCCAGGAGATAAAAAAAGGAAAAGAAAAGAAAATTTAGATAAAACACATCTCCTGTCCCCTAAACAGTACAGTATTAGTGAAAATAATGAAGTAGTAGTAATAGTAGCAGTAGCAGCAGTAATAGTACTGATAACTATAAAAATAGGCATTTATATTGGGTTTTAAGATTTGCAAAATGCTTTACTAAATTTATGTCATTTTGTCCTTAGACTGAGGTCTTCCTGACTCTAATTCTGACATTCTTTGGCCTAGCTGATGAAAAAAAAATGTAAGTATTTAGAGTCAGATGAACTGGATTTAAATACTGGATCTACTACTTACTAACTTTGTAAAGCTTGGAAAATTACTGCACCACTCTTGAACTCAATGTCTTCCTCTGTAAAAATTAGGGTGTTGGACTTGATGTCTCTTCTGGGCAGCTAGGTAGTTCAGTGGCTAGAGCACCTGACCTTGGGGTCAGGAAGACTTGAGTTCAAATCTCACCTCAGACATTTAGAAGCTGTGTGACCTTGGGCAAGTCACTTAAAGCTGTTTGCCTCAATTTCCTTATATGTAAAATGGACTGGATAAGGAAATGGCAAGCCACACAATTATCTTTACCAAGAAAAACCCTAAAATGTAAAATGGGGTCATTAGATGGATATGACAGAAATGACAGAACTATGGCCCTTCTCGCTCTAATTCTATGATGCTATGTTCCTTCAATGTAGAAAAAGGACTTAAGAAACAAACATAGAGGGGGCAGCTATGAGACGCAGTGAGTAGAGCACTGGCCCCGGAGTCAGGAGGACCTGAGCTCAAATCCAGCCTCAGACACTTAACACTAGCCATGTGACCTTGGGCAAGTCACTTAACCCCAACTGCCCTGCCTTCCCCTCTCCAAAAAAGAAAAAATATAAGTAAAGTAAATGAATAATGAATGGTAAGGGACAGAGATAGAGAGAGAGATGAATAAAAGTACTATGTGAGCTCTCAGAGTACTGTCCCAGAAGTGTTCAAAGCATTGTATGACATTCTGTGGGGTAAAAATAAGATATAGTTTCCATTGTGAATCAGTTTATAATATATTATAAAAATAAGAATATAATTACTAAAAGGAGCATATTTTATTATGATCTCAGATGAGGGAGAGATCACTACCAGCAGGGGAGTTAGTAGTGTCACTAAAGGTTTCATGGGGGAGTTGGCATTTGAGTGATGTTGAAGAATGGCCATAGTTTTAACTGGTATATGGGAGGTGGGAGGAAGGGGGAGGGAATTTCTGAGCAAATAGAACATTACAAAAATCATGAAGGCCAGAAATCAATGCACATGTTTGAGTGACAAAAAGTAATCTAGTTTGGTTGAATATTAAGTTTTCAAAAGGAATTAGAACTCAAAGTTGTAAAGGTAGATTGCAGCTGGATTACAGAGGGACTTGGATACAAGTCTAAGAGATCTTTTTTTTTTGGTATCAATGGATGATGCAATCATCTGTATACCAATCTGCTATTGGTAAGCAGTATGTATGTAATAGGTACAAAAGAAGTTTAATGTCATATTATATTCCAGAATATGTTAGATACATGAAAACCTCAGAACTATTTATTTTCTTCTTTCTGCTGGACAAATCTCATTCTGATTGATGCACTCAAAAGGGTTCATTGAAACTGGTTTCTAAATTAAATGCCCATGTGCAAAGCAGCATGGCATAATAGAAACAGGGTTACTGTGGAGCCAGAAAGATGTGGATTTAAGTCCTGCATGCTACATATCACATATATTAGGTGCATAATGACAGACAAGTCACTAAACCTTTTAGTTCTATGAGCAACTCCCTAAGACCAGAAATCACAGATAAGTTGCAAATCTCTGTCAGTAAAAATGTCAAGAATTCCTTACACTGGTTCAGAATTTTTTAAAATGTTTAATATAGCATATATATATATATATATATATATTTCAAGGGGAGAGGTAAGCAAGGCAGTTGGGGTTAAGTGACTTGTCCAAGGTCACACAGCTAGTAAGTATCAAGTGTCTGAGGTCAAATTTGAACTCAGATCCTCCTGACTCCAGGGCCTGTGCTCTATTCACTCCGTCACCTAGCTGCCTCTGATAGAACTCATTTTTAAATGTATGAAACACAGTTCCTGCTCTAGAGAAACTGAAATCTAGGAGAAATCAGGAATATTTGGCCCCTTAATACATTTCCTTACACATTACTCCTCTTAACATATCCCACTTGTTAACCTACTTGCAGTTCCATACATGTGATGATTCATCTCCCACTTCTTTGCCTCATGACCAGAATGTTCCCTCTTCTCACTTCTCCCTCTTAGAAACCTTCATTTCCTTCAAGAATCAATTGAAGCAATACCTTCCACAGGAAGACTTTGCTGAACACTTCTTCCCAACTGTTAGCTCTTCCTCAGACTACCTTGTATTGATTTTATATACATATTATTCATATTTATATATGTACAGAACATGTCTCTCCCATTAGAATGTAAGATCCTTGAATCGGGTGCTGATTCAATTTCATTTTAAAATTCTCAGGTTTCTAGCACATAATATGCATTTAATGAATACTTGTTGATTGATGGTAATAGTTCCTCACATCTAAGGAGGCTAGGTGGTGACATTCCACTGGGCCTAGAATCAGGAAAACCTTATTTCAGATGTAGCCTCAGACATTTATCTGTGTGACCCTGGGCCATTAATTAATCTCCACCTGCCTCAGTTTCAGGGCAGTTAGATGGCATAGTGGATAGAGTGCCAGACTTGGAATCAGGAAGATTCATCTTACTGAGTTCAAATCTGGCCTTAGACATTTACTAGATGTGTGACCCCAAGCAAGTCTTTAACTCTGTTTGCCTCAGTTTCCTCATTTGTAAAATAAGCTGGAGAAGGAAATAGCAAAGAACTCCAGTATCTCTGACAAGAAAACCCCAAATGGGCTCATGAAGAGTTGGACACAACTGAAAGGACTGAACAACAAGAAAGCCTCAGTTTCTGAAACTGGAAGGGTAGTTATTGTCATCCATATTGTAAGACCCAGAACACTTTACTTATTTGTGGTTACCCAGCCATAAAGTGGCAGAGTTAGCACCAGAACCCAATTTTTTCTACCTAGTGGTTCATTTTTTTTACAATATATTCTTACTTTCCATGTTATTAATGTTGAAAAATACAATACAAGGCATAAATTCCAAATAAATGATATAGGCAATAAATACTATGTTAGTTAAAAGGAAAGTGGAATCACTGTATTCAGGTTTCCTAGAGAATAGAGAGCATTTTCAAATGATGGAAGGCCCATGACATGGCCTCTAGAGAACATTCTGTCTTTAAGTCAATATAAGGAAAAACTTTCTAACAATTATAGCTATCACAATGGGAAATGTACTACCTTAGGAAGTAATGGTTGAAGATTGTCCAGCAGAGGCTATATAACCATTCGTTAGGCATATCATGATAGAATTCCTCATTTAGATGTGAACAAGATCTAAAGTCCATTTCCAACAGAAATTCTATGATTCTGTAATTAAGTAACATCTAAGTCCTTAGCACTTAGAATCACAGCTGAAAGAGAGGTAAAGCATTTTTTAAAGAAACCAATAAATTCATCCCCCTGGTTCCCAAAAAGTCTTTATGTCTTTCATTGCAGTATAGAAACATACAGGTGAAGGCTGTATATAGGGAATTTATGGCTTAGAGAAGAGGAAAGATTTGGGGGCCAGGTAGCAGGTGAATGAAAAGGGGATGGAACAAAAATTTAAAAAAACTAAAGAAAAAGGAATTTATGCTCTCCCAATTAACCTCACCAATGATCTAAAGATTCCCAAAGCAACCCTGATTCCACCTTTTTTTAAAAACAAGTCTAGGTTATATTCTATCCTTTATAATATTATTTTCCTCAGGACAAATATAAAAATGAAGCATATCTTTCTTTTAATTTATGAAAACTTTCAGGAGATAGAAGGTCATGAAAGTTATCCAGCCAGCTGGATTTTATACAAAGTAAATAAAGTCTTGAAAACTTGAAATTACAAATTGTTTAAAAGGACATAAAATATATTTTATTTTGCACTTAAAATAGCAACTTCTTCATTTTCACTTAATACATAAATAAAAGGCAGTGATCCAAGTGGCAAGTGACTGGAGAGGCTTACTCGGAGTCAGTAAGTCCTGTCTGCTTTCAGGTACTGCCTCTCACAAACTGTCTGACTTAACCATTCATGAACTCACTAAGTTGCAAAGCAGGTGCTGACCTATATTGGGAGTGGGGAGTTCTTTTCTGGGAGCTCTCTGATGAAATCAGGTCTTTTTGGTAAGCATATTCTTTAATTCCTCTATAGCACAATATTTGAGAGGCCACATAGCAAAGTGATTAGAAAACTAGATTTGGAGTCAGAAAGATTTATATTCAAATATCACTCAACATTTATTAGCAGTGTGTTCACGGACAAGGCATTCAAACTCTCTGAGTCTCATCTTCCTTATCTGTAAAATGGGAACAATAACGATGGTGCCTCCCTTACAGGGTTATGATGCTAGGATTCATAAGACTTTACAAGACTTAAAGTCATATATAAATGTCAAGTGATATTATTCACACTATCAGTAATTCTAACCACAATTTCAAGGAAGTATATGCTGAAAGCAATTAGATAATTATATCAAGTCTTTTAGTTTAAAAATAAAATACTAATTACAAGGAATATGCAAAAAGGTTGAATATGAACTTTAAAAATTTACCCATGTAAGTTTAAAAGGATATTCAGAAGAAAATACTACTGTTTTATTCAAAAATTAAGAAGAATGCATTTTAAAAAAAATTTGTATGCTGAATACTAAAGTAATTTTCTTATGTTCACATTGTGGTGTCAATTTAGAAAATATTCATATCTCCCATAAAATTATCACCCTCATCTTCATCCTCTTCCTCTTAATAATCATTGCTAATGTTATTCAGTCATTTTTCAGTCATGTCTGATTCTTTATGACCTTGGTTGGGGTTTTCTTGGCAAAGATACTGGAGTGTTTTGCCATTTCCTTTTCCAACTCATTTTACAGATGAGGAAACTGAGGTATACAGTGTTAAAGTGACTTGACCAGTGACACATGGACACACACACACACACACACACACACACTGACTCCAAAGCCAGGCATGCTATCCACTGTACCACCTAGCTGCCCATCATCATCATCATCATCATCATCATCATCATCATCAATGTTCCAAAACTGTGGTTTCATTAGTGTAGGGAATTCCTAGTGAAGGATCCTCCGACAATATAGAAAAGCAGCTTTTCTGCAGTGGGTCAAATGGTGTATGTCCATGGTTGCAGAGCTAGTATGTCAGAAACAGAACTTGAACCCAAGGATGTCCCAAATCCAAGGCTACTCCTATCCACTTCGTCATGATGCTCCTCTATGTTCAATTACAATAATTATTATTTGGCCCCCTATGATGCTATCTTTACATTGTGCTTAGGAATTATCTGTTTATGTAGTAATTTAGCCAAGACTCTCAGGTCCTGGAGCACATACTTATGTTGCTGATATTATTATACACAATTAGTGATTTTTCCATGAAAGGATGGTAATCCGAAACAATATTCTGGCAGACGGAATATTGTACAAAATATTTTTTCAGATAAATTGGTTCAAAGTGGCTATGTTCTAACATCCAACAGCTGTGAAACAGAGCCAATTTCTGGTAAGTGGACATGATAGCCAATTAAAGTGAACCAACTGGTAGCCAGCTAAGATGGGTAAACAAGAGCCAATTTTTACTCCCACTCTGTGACCTTTAGTTAGCTGTACCAAGGCATGCCTTTTTAACAAAGTGGTTCCAGGTGTTGATACTCCAAAAGTGTCTAGTTCTCTCTGATTCAGCATGATGATAATAGCTCTTTAGTTATAAAAAGCCAGGTATTTCCATTTTATGCTATTCTGTGGATATCTAAGAGCAAAAACATTTTTTTTCCAAATAAAATCAAAGAGTAGCTGAATTAATCTAATTATCTAGTGACCCAATTTAGTAATTTTGGAAATGGCAATGTTGAAGAAAAGTGTTAGTTGTCTTTTTTTTCTAAGACTATATTATCTGCTTTTTGAGTCTGTTTCCTTTTCCTTTGGTTTCTTGCTCAGAGATGAGAAATTTACCTTTTGCACACCTCCAAAAAGGTATTTGAACAGGCACTCTACATATTTTTTTAAGAACACTGCAAAAGTGTCTTCTGATCATTGAACTGTAGAAAATATATAGAGGTGACTACTTGAGAAGTGCATGATTTTCACTAAAGGTCTAGAAAATTCCTGCAGACTGATATAGCATCTCTTATCATCCCCTTCCCCATTTAGTATAGAAGGGTTTGGTCCAGGGTTGCTGTTTTGATTGGTGGCCAAACTGAAGTTTCAGAAATGTTATCACTGTTTCACTGACATTTCTTTAAATTCAACTATGTTTGCCCCTTCCTCACATCTCTTTGAACTTGCTTTCTTTCACTAGACACTTTCTTGATATGTGTGTTCCATTTTCTGGTTCATAGGTATTGATTTAAAAGGTGGGAAATGACAGGAGGAAATCACCTCCTACCTCTCAGCTAACAATATTATTACCCAAACCCACATGTCTTTGCAGTGATCACTCCCATTTTGTTTTGTTTTGTTCTTAAGAACTAAAAACAATGCTCCCTCTTGGGGGGGAGCCATTGGACTAAATGCTCACACCCAGGCATTTAAAACTTCCTTAAAAATGTTTCCCTTTCAATCTAATGCCATTCTGAATTTTTAATATTTATAATGAATACAATTATATGCTTGGAATGCACCCTTCAGCATAATGGCATTACAAATAAACTTTTATTTGAATTATGTTTATGATAATAACTATTTTTCCCATGACACAGGTTAAAAAGTCCATCACCTCTAATTTGACAAGAACTCTATTATCACTTTCTACAAAATTAGACAGAAAAGAATATTAAGACATCTAAAATCTGACACAAAGAGAAACCTCCCTCTTCCCCCCCTTCTTTGATGTCCTCCCTCCCCCCCCCTTTTTTCTGCCGTAAGGAAGATGATTATATGTTGTTTGACATTCCATTTTCAGGGCACTAAGGGGTTATTCCTTCTAATACTTGCCACTGAAAGAATGCACTGGTATTTTGAATACACTGGACTTCCTGAAATATAGGCTAGAATTAGTTTTATCTTCTTGATGGTCTCATCCATACAGTGCCTGTGTTTCAACTCACATAAAATAGCTTCACTGCAGGGTCTCAGCCCAGGCTGCTAATACACAGCACGTCATCTGTGAAGCATGCTATCCTGAAACTTGAAAGACAAGCAGCTAATTAAAGATGGGTGAAATGGTGTAGATGCGGGAAAGGCCTGTTTGATCCTATATGCAAAACTGCAACAGAACCTGAACTGAATCTTTTTTTTTTTTTGAAGTTCAAAAGTTTGCTGACTTTTTTGCTGGCTTGTTGGATTATTATCTGATGTTTTTTTCTTAATGCTTGATACTGTACTTGAGCACATTTTGTTTCAGTTATAATTACAAATGAAATTCCACAGGACAAAACTACTTTATGATGCATAAAGAAGCAACTATAAGAACCCTTAGAAATCCTATTTTAAAGTCTGTTCTTCTCTGAAAACAGCACATACGATGATTGTTGTTGTTGCTTAGTCATTTTAGTCATGTCTGATTTTTCTTTATAGTTTTCTTGGCAAATATATTAGAGGGATTTGCCATTTCCTTCTCCAGCTAATTTTATAGATGAGGAAACCGAGGCAAAACTAAGTTGCATAGAGTCACACAGATACTAAATGTCTGAGGCCAAATCTGAACTCAAATCTTCCTGACTCCAGGTCACCTAGCCGTTCTCACACACATTGATTAAACAGGTGTTAATGCAAAGAAAACACAAAACTGAACCTTGTGTAAATATGACTTGGCCCTGGAGAAGAACTGAGAAAATGCACATCCCTTAATTAATTGCAAAGGTGAGGTACTACTGATTAGCAGAGGGTTGTTATAAGGTTCTGCTCACATAGAAAACTACCTATAATGTCAGACATGATCAATTCAACAGTTAGTTTTGTCAAAGTGTTTTAACTCTCTTTCTTTTTGAACCTTAGTTATAAGCAATGTCTCACTAGGCAGGGGGATAGGAGAGGCAAAGATTTGGAAATAAGCGTTATGTTAAAACAAAAAGAATCAGTGAAAATCAGATAAAATTAAAATAAAAGTCTGGTTTTACACACAGCTTAGCAAAGAATTCAGATGAAAGTGTTTTAAGTTATAAAACCTTAAATATTCTGTTATGAAGCATTAATCCATTTTTAGATGCTAGAAGCTGCCAAACCATTTGCCCCACAGATAATTGGCCTCTGATTGGAGTAGGTTATCTGCACACTACAATGATTATGCCCCTCATGTCCCAGAGCTCCTGACATTTGTCTAACTTCTCACACTGAGAGGGAATGTAGCTCCATCCACAACAGTCAGAAAATTATAGACTCATTCAGGGAAAAGGGAGCTAGGAAGTCTTCTAGTCAAACCTCTTCATTTTACAGTTGGGGAAACTGAGGTCTAGAAAACCAAAATAACTTAGCAGTTGTCATGAAGCTAGCAAGAAACATGAGAAAAGCAAAGCAGTGTTCTTCTCACTGTAACACTCTGATTTCCTAAAAGGCTATTAACTAAATGGCATATGACAGAAACATCATTTGAACACAGGTCTGGCCAGGCTTTAATTCTTTCCACAATCCCATCTGTGTTTAAATGGGCTGTTTCCAGAAACTTTACTCTCAGGGGAATAAGTACTTTGGGAGGCCACAGATATACAAGCCCCCCCCTTTTTTTGACTCGGCCGTACTACCTCCATTTTCCTCCCTCCACTTCTTAAGTAAGGATAGTGTCTCATTAACAATGACCCTCCTTGTTCTCATTACTTGACATATAGTTTCCCTTATGATTCATCTAACTGTTAATCTGACAGAATACAAATTAAAACAAAAATCATGTCACCCTTTATAGAATGTGATTAGCAATTCTAACTTCATGGTGTAAAAATAAATCATTTATGCTGATAGGTTAGTAAAGCTAAAAATGCAGTATGCATAAGATCCATTTTTACAGTCTTTTAGCCAGTATATAAAATTTATAATGACGTGCCTTAACAAGGCACTTAAGAAGTCATTTGGCAGTTTGCTTTTTGCCACATACCATACATTGTTTTAATGTCTGATAGAAAAGCAAAGTTATTTATAGATTGAAATATAACACTATTAAAGCTCAATCTGATATACAGCAACACGTTCCAAATAGAGTTCTCAACACCACATTTTAAAGTGCAAATCAGTGCATTCAGTACCGGCATAGGAAATGTCTGCTTCCTAATAAACGATCCAGATGTGTGACAAAGGCGCTGAGGAAGAAATCAGTTAAAAGAAAGAGCTAATAATATTAATGGTTTACTTTTCATGCTGACCTAAAAAAAATGGATTTTTGTGATTTCACTTTAGAAATTGCTCCCTATCACCTGTGCTCCATAGGGCTATCCTATCAGACAAATGCAAAACTGTTGCAGAACAGCGTTTGCAAACTGGGATGTACTGAACACATGTCAGCAATTATCATTATGATTACATCAGAGAATGATGGCTATCTCTTACCAAGAGGCAAGTTGACTCCCTTTAAAAAAAATATTTTTAAACCACCAACCTGTATAATTTTCTGGCTAATCTGTGTTCATTTTAAATCTGATGGCATTCCCTATTTGACTATAGAGACATACAATTTTCTGGTTTGATGGGATCAAGTTTGAGTAAGAATATTTGACTAAGAATTCTTAGTATCTTTTTGTTCCAATACAATCTTTGCATTGCAACAGTTTATAAGAGGACAACCACTGACTTCTTAAAAAAAAACAACTTGACAGTTTATGAATATTTTCAGAAATGGAGAATGGAAATATAAAGTACACATGTCTTACTGTAAACTAATTGTTTCCTGTGTTTAAAAATGAAGTTCTCTTTTGCTGCACTACTATATAAAACAATACATCTTATCTATTTGCTATGATATCTTTAAGGCCATTAGCGTGTTTAATTTTAGGACAGTTTTCTGTTAGGCATGGTTTTTACTGGCTACTTCCAAAACAATTAAGGAGGTGGAGAATATGTACCATATCATAAAACCATTCTGAAAATTCAGATTATAATGTTCAGTTTTTAGCCCGAGATAAAATACCTTGCTTCTTAATTAAAAAAAAAAAAGACCAAAGTGCTGAGGGTGGTATTGTTATTGTGTATTTGCGAACTAGTTTTTGCATATTGTGATGGTTGACAGCACCACTCCTTTAGAAAACAAAAAAAGGGGGTGGGGAGATGGCCAATATTGTGCATAGCTCTTCCATCAAAGCCATATACCAGCACAATAAAACCTGTCATTCAGTACAAGCTCTCCTCCTGGTTTTCTTTCTTTCTTACCTGGCTTCTGACCTTTTGCCTCATATCAAAGTTTCACCCTAACCCACTTCCTTCATCTGCATTGACTTCCATGTAATGACAAAATCTTTATCATTGTCTTTGGCACAGCGACTGGACTTGCCTGGATTCCCTGGTTCAGATTCTCAGCTGCCTCCTCTATCAACCAATTTGCTCCTCTCCCCTGGGAATTTTGGTGCTTGGCCTCTCTCCCAGGCCCACACAACTCACAACCACTCTTGCCTGACCCATACCAGCTGACCTGTACAGGACAGTGAATTGAATGCAAACTTTAATTCTAATTTCATTCACCTCATTTTTTTGTTGTCTAAAGGCCACTCTAAACAAGTCTGGACAAATTGATCATCAATTTGGCCACATAGTTATGTTTTTTTTAACTATCTCAACTCTTGAAGATAAGCTAGTAAGTCATAGAGGAGTTGTGAATTGGCAACAGGGGATGGAATGAGTATTAAACCATTAATTCTAAGTGGTGTCTTTAATAATCTCAGAATGCTTTCTCAAATATTTCCAATCAAATTCAATCA
The DNA here is from genome assembly GCF_028583685.1 of Petaurus breviceps papuanus. Classification (NCBI taxonomy): domain Eukaryota; kingdom Metazoa; phylum Chordata; class Mammalia; order Diprotodontia; family Petauridae; genus Petaurus; species Petaurus breviceps. The sequence goes on from NW_027186546.1 coordinate 3,298,380, forward strand.
GGATAATATTTATTAGGTGTTGATGAGATTCAAGGCACTGTGCTAGGCACCAGGAATATGCAGACAAAACTTTTGTTCATAAGCTAATGCTCAGCTCATCTAAGATCTGTACATTAGGGGAACATCAATAAACCTCAAATCATAGTTTCCCCTATGGTGGGCCACTTTCTCTGTAAAACTGTTTGGGAAATCATCATAGTGTCCTCCTAAGAACATAAGCAATGTAATGGAAAGGTGGGAGGGAACAAACAATTATTAATCACCTACTATGTGTCAGGCATTATGTTAATCTCTTTACACATATTGATATATATTAATTTTGTAAGATTAATACTAATCTGTTTATATTAAATTTTAAAAGGTTTAGCACAGCGCCTAGCAGAAAGTAGATACTTAATAAATGACTTGTTTCCTATTTCCCCTCTATTATATCATTCCTTTGTTATGACAAAATTCCCCAAAATAGTTTTATGGAGAAAGTAACATGCTCTAAGAAACCTGAGAGTTAACAGCCCTTCCTCCCAAAATATCTCCATCTCTCCTTTTTAGCCCTAAGTCTCCACCTTTAACAATTCATTTAAGAGTTGTCTTCTCATAATGACAGAATCTCCTGTCTGCTTTTTAAAAATTGTAATCACTTTAGAGAGCCCAAGACCCTAACTCCTAGATGTAAAATTGTTTCCTTCTCTTATTCTTTGCAAAAGAATGCTGGGTTCCTATAGACATTGAAAAGGAGAAGGATGGAAGAGTACCAAAAAAATAAAAATTCCCTCCTTCACAATGTTATCTTAGGACCTTTGATAAGTAATTTCTGAAAGCCATACCCTTTTCTGAGTAAGAAGAATGAATGCTTCAAACATTTGGGGGAAGGCTCCAAATCTGTGATTTTATTCACAAAATAACTCCCTCTATCCATGCAGAACAGTACTTTTCTGTACCTTACAACATCACAAGAGGAACAACTTCCTGGGACATGGAGGCTTGCCCCTGATCCGAGAGCTGTGATATGTCAGAGGCATGACTTTGAACCCAGGTCTTCCTAACTCTGAGGCCAGCCCTCTAGCTCTCACACCATGCTATCTTTCAACAATCCTTCAAATGTATGATTAATTTCATCATTTAACCCTCACCCATTTGAACTCTAAAATAAGAATAGCATATATTTGAAAAGAAGGTGTAGATGGGAACCATATTACACAACTCTCAAACTATTATGTGCCATACAAGTGCTTAGAGTTATAATAGAAGCAATGTTTGTTTTTGTTTCTTAAAGCATGACTTCTGGCAATTAGAAATAACTGAGGCTAATTTGTTTTATTGTGTTTTAGAGATTATAGGGGAGGTGGGCAAGGGAAACCAGGCCTGCATCAATTCAGTGAAGGAGTTTCTCATCTTCAGAGCCCATCTGTATTGATATCAGAAAACAGTAGGGGAGCAAAATGACAGTGGCTGGCCTGCCCTTTAACCTTTCTAACAGGGCTTGTGGCAGCAATGAAGCTTAATCAATGCAATGGAAGTGACATTTTGCAGTCAAATCAAATTAAATGGAAATGAAAGGAATGTCTAGGTCCAACCTAAAGGCTGTTACTGAGGTCATCTCCATGGCAACTAAATGCTACAAATGTGTAGAGCAAATCCTTAACAAATCTGCAGAAAGCATGTCCAATTGAATATGATAGTGTCTGTCACTGTACTGTGTGGCTTTTTAAAGAGCTCACAATGAAATTCATAAAAAGGAACTTCAGTTGGTGAGTAAGCAAGAACAGCACAGTTAATCTTTGCTCCTCCTCTGTGACAGGGGATTCTGGGCTCTGAGAATGAGAAATGTGACGCGGTGGTCCGTCCATGCATTAGATTTCCAAAGGTAAGGTTGTCTAGGATCATTTGATTACTTCAGGAGACTTTGTTGGTCCAGTGTAAAGGCATCTTCACCACTTCAGGAATGATATCAGTACAGTTGCATTCGAGTCTTTTCACGTTATTTTCTAAAGTACTCCTTGAGAGGAATGGTCCCCTCTTTTTGAGAGGTGTGTCAAGGAGAGATGAATTCTGGCTTCATAAAAGTTGACACTGACAGTAATAGCAAGACATGGGCAATTGTGTGATGTCTTGCTAGCCAAGTTGTACCAATGGACTTACATTCATGGACTCTAGTATCTCTTGCTGATTCATTCCTTGGCAATCAATTGTGCTGAAATAGGAGCCAGACTGAAGAGTCCAACTCAAGAATTGTTTAAATTATGTGGACAAATTTTGAAAAGGAACTAAGAAGTTCACAAAGTACATTTCAGTTGTTATCTTAAGGGTTATCTAAACTAGTGCCTTTGCTGGGGGGTGGGGGGAGAGGGGGGAGGGAGTGGAGGTGGAGGCTTCCAGGAAGACTTGTCTTCATATAATGAATCAAGCTGTGTATATGTATATAGGTGTCTTCATCACTCATCTCTGGTCTCTTCTTTCTTCCAGCTAATGACAGCTCATTTATAGGAAGCAGAAGCATACCAGTCTCTACTTTGAGGCTTCTACTGATTTTCTACATCTCATGTACATCTACAACATGGAAAAATTCTTTGGGTAGGATCTGCTCTAGACTTGTTATTTAGCTAAATCATGAAAGGTTACAGCTATGTCCCTCTCTTAAATGCATTGATTTTGGATTCAGAAATATCAATAAAGTCACTTACTGTTTTATGGAAGATATCAAGAAATTCTAAGCTCTGATCTAAGGGAAACTGGAAAAGTCACAAATTTGATGTGAGATTACATCTCCTAATTCAAATACATAGAACCATAAATTATTACACATTCATACATGCATATATACTAATGAAATAATTTTAAGGGAAGGAGGGCAAATGTTAATTCCCAAATAGGAAAAAAAAACAATCTCTATTACTTCACAGTAGTAAAATGTGCTAATTATAGCCTCATGAAAATTAATGACCTTTTCTATGTAGTAATAATTCAGCAAGTCTGGTGACTTCTAGAACATCAATATAAGTAGAAACTAAAGTGTAAAAACATATCATTTATGTGTTTGTTTGTTTTTTCAAAAAACAAAAAGGTCTTAACACTTACTGGCTGTGTGGCCTTGGGCAAGTCACTTAACCCCAATTGCCCTTCCTTCCCCCCTCCAAAAAGCCAAAAAAAAAAATCAAATTAGAGAATATTTGTAAAACACTTAGCACAGTGCTTAGCATATAGTAGGCACTATGTAAAGGTTTATTTTATTCCCTTCCCTGCCTTTTTTTCTCTCACTTTTTTCTTCAGTATATATAGAATAACATTTTACCTCTTTAGACATTTCATGTTATACTTCACAATGCTAGAGTAGCAGCAATCACTAGGGATGAGAATTTGTAAACCTGGGTTATAAATCCAACTCTGCTATTAACTGTATTTTCTTTCTGTCTTGGTCTTCTCATCTATAAAATCATGCTTATGATGGTGATATACCTACAACTACAGAACCTCTGTAAGGATAACATGAGCTAATGCCTCATTCATGGAAATGAAAGGAAACAGAATAAAACAACAAATCCTCTGTGGAAGAGAAGTGATGTGGGGAAGGGGAAAAGCATTTATGAAGCCCCTCCTACATTCTAGGCATTATGTAATTGCTTTACAAATATTATCTCATTTGAGCTTTAAAAAAAAACCCTATGTGGCAAGGGCTATTATTGTCCCCACTTTACAGATGAAAGAACTGAGGTACAAAGGAAGTGACTTGTCCAGCACCACACATCTAAGTGTCTGAGGTAGATTTTGAACTCAGATATTCCCGATGCCAAGTCCAAACTTCTATCTGTTATACTACCTAACTACATATAGAAACACATATAACTACTATCTCTAATACCTGCTACATGTACTAGAGATTTTTTTAATTGGAGAAAGTGTTAATACTATTTCATGCCCCTTCCAAATCTGATTCCAAGAGGATAAGTAAATGAAAACATCATTTTTTTCCACAATAAAGGAAAACTTTGAATAGCTAGAAAACTTAAGAAGTGGAATATCTTGGTTAAATCAGCTTTAACTAGGGAAGAGTTTGTTGTTTGTTTTCTTAATTTTCAACTCTTGCTATTGAAATATTTACAAAATAGTAAGGACAGTATACCAAATATAGTGGAACCTTCCTTTAAAGACAGTGGTGCCTTACGAGTCTGACTTTGAAGATAATTTTTCATTATATAGCACCATACCTATAAAAGGATGTAGCTGCTACAGTGGAAAGGCTCTTTATTAGCTCTGAGGTCAGAAGACCTGGGTTCAAATAGTATCTTTGGTACGACATGTATGTATAACATTTAGAAAGCATGATCTATGACCTTTAGGTATGGCATTTAGAAAGTCACTTAACCTCCCTTGGCCTTAGTTCACTAAGTTATAAAATGAGTTAGAATAGATGTCCCTTGAAGTCCCTTCAGCTTCCAAATCAGTTATTTACCATATGATATGGCAAAAATCTATATTTTTAACCAATACTAGGAATTTTATTTAAAATTAATTTGTAGAATCATCATATTTACTAAATGTTAAAGGACATAAATTCCCTGTATATTTGATTTATAGTTAATATATTTTTCATGGGTAAGGGTCCAAACTTATGATTTTTTCATTGTTGGGAAATCTTTATATGAAAACTCTCCACCGATGCAAACGAACACATTGCCAGTAACTTGCAGTCAATCAATGAACATTAATTAAGTGTGCTGAATGCCAGGGATACGAAGAAAGACAAAAATTAAAAAGTCGCTGCTTTCCAGGAACTCATATTGTAATGGATGAGACAACATGCATACTGCTATGTACAGGCAATAGATAATAAGTGGAGGGAAGCCAGTAGCATTAAGGTGAACTGGGGAAAGCTTTGAAGGTGGGGTTTTAGTTCAAGATTAACAGTAACCAGATTGGTTAGGAGGTGGATATGAAAGGGAGGGAGTTCCAAGCATGAGGGAAAGCAAGTGAAAATTCAGGTAGTTGGGAATCAAGTATGGTGGATGAGTTAGGAGAAGGGGGGAGATAAAAGGAGACTGAAAGGGTAGGAAGGGGTTAAGTTTACAAGGACTTTGAATACCAAACAGAGGATTTTATATTTGATCCACAAAGCTACAGAGAACCACTAGAGTTGATTGAATGGGCTAGGAAGCAGGGTGGGGGGGGAGGTTGACATGCTCAAAATTGATCTTTAAGAAGATCAATTTGAAAACAGAGAGGACTATAGACTGCAAAGAGGGGAGACTCGTGGTAGGAAAATCAACCAGAAGACTATTGCAATCATCCAGGCATGAGGTAATGAAACCTGGAGCAGGATAGTGGCAGTGTCAGAGGAGAGAAGAGGGCATATGTTAGACATATTAGGTAGGTAAAGTTTTTTTGTTGTTGTTGCTTTTCAGTCACCTCCAATTCTTCATGACCCTATTTGGGGTCTTCTTGACAAAGATACTGGAATGGTCTGTCATTTCCTTCTCCCACTCATTTTACAGAGGCAAATAGGATAAAGTGACTTGCCTAGGGTCACACAGCTGGTAAGTATCTAAAGCCAGATTTGAACTCATGAAGATAAATCTTCCTGATTCAAGGCTGACTCTCTGTGGATACACTGTGTCACCTAGCTGTCTAGGGAAAAAAAAAAATATATATATATATATATATATATATATATAGGACTTGGTAATAGATTGGGTGAGGAGTCAAAAATAACACCCAGGTTATGAGCCTACGGGACTGAGAGGATGGCGGTGCCATTGACAGCAATATGGCAGTTTGAAAGAAGGGAGAAGTTGCAGGAGTGAAATGAGTTCAGTTTTGAGCATATTGAGTTTAAGATGCCTATGAGACATCCAGTTCAAGATGTCCAAAAGACAGTAGAAGATATGAAACTCGATGTGAGCAGAGAGGTTAACACTAGATAAGTAGGTCTGAGAATCATCAGCATCAAGATGATAACTGAAACCCAGAGAACTAGTGAAATGACCAAGTAAAATAGCATAGAGGGGGGAAAAGAAGAGGACCCAGGGAAGAGCACTGGAGGCAGCATAATTAATGGACATCACCTGGATGAAGATCTTGCAAGGAAACTGAGGAAGAGGGTTAGATAGCTAGGAGGAGAACTAGGAGAGAACATTAAGGAGAAGAAGTCAATTAGCAGTGCCAAAAGCTGCAGAGAAATCAAGAGGGATAAGGATTAAGAAAAAGCCATTGGGTTTGGCTAGATTACTAGTAATTTTGGAAAGAGCAATTTTAGCTGGAAGCCAGACTGCAAAGGAGAGGGGGGGGAGAGAAAGAGAGAGACAGAGAGACAGAGAGAGATAGACAGAGAGAGAGAGAGACAGAGAGAGAGACAGAGAGAGAGAGACAGAGAGAGACAGAGAGAGAGAGAGAGAGAGAGAGAGAGAGACACAGAG
>NW_027186546.1:3304886-3308446 GCF_028583685.1 Petaurus breviceps papuanus
AGACAGAGAGAGAGAGACAGAGACAGAGACAGAGACAGAGAGAGAGACAGAGAGAGAGACAGAGACAGAGAGAGAGAGAGACAGAGGGAGAGACAGAGGGAGAGAGACAGAGAGAGAGAGAGAGACAGAGACAGAAAGAAACAGAGACAGAGAGATAGAGACACAGAGAGAGACAGAAAGAAAGAGGAGAGGAGGGGGTGTAGGAAGGGGAGGAAAGGAAGTAAAATCATCGATTGTAAATAGCTTTCACAAATTTAACCAAAAAAAGGAGAGATATGGAATGATAGTTATTGGGATGGATGGATCAATCAAATGATGGGTTTTGAATGATGTAGGTGACACGGGCATGTTTGTAAGCCGTGGAAGCAGGCAATAGACAATGAGAGATTAAAGATAAGTGAGAATGTAGGTATGATAGAGGAGGATATTTGTTGGAGAAGACAGGCTAAAATGGGATCACTTGTGCATATAGAGGGGTTTGCTTTAGCAAGGAGAAGGGCCACCTCATCATGTGAGATAGGGTGAAAGTGGACATAGTGTCAGAAGGCATAAGTGAGATGGGAGATGGGAAGGAGAGAGCAGAGAGCTTTCAGCAAATGGCCTCAATTTTTTAAAGTCAAATATGAAGCAAGGTTTTTAGCTGAGAATAAAGTTGCAGGGAGAGTTACAGATTTGAAAAGGAATGCAAATATATAGAAAACACGCTGTTGGAAGTGGGATAGTGAGTCTATTAGGGAAGTGCAGGATTGCCTTAATACACTGAGATTATATAACATAAAATTGTAGTGGATCCAGTCAGCATGGTTTCCCATTTCTCTCCCACTTCATTCAGCAGCGTGGAAGTAGGAGCAAATGTAGCAGATGGTGGGAGCAATCCAGCATGTGTCAGATTCAGGACTTGAATCTAGGTCTTCCCAAAAGAGACCAGTTATCTGTCTGCTAAGTCATGTTGCTTTTCAATAACCATACTTTTTTCCTCCAAATTGTGGAATATGTTAAAGTTTGGAAAGCACTTCTTCACAATGGCCCAGCAAGGTAGCTATGATAAATGCTGTAGTCATTTGACACCCTAAGAGGAGATCTGAATTGCTCAAAACCATGCAGCAAACATACCAGAACTTGGAACTCAGCTCCTTTGACTCTGAATCCAGTGCTGTTTTCATTATATTATATTAAAGTTTAAGGGTCATCAGACAGCCTTCATCTCTTTGAATGTATGTGATGCAATTTATGCAAGGAAAAGTAAGTTGTACTGTGCATTACAATGAATTACTACACAGGGAAATATAAGAAGATAAAAGAGGTCACTGATACCATGTTTGCTTTTTAATAGTTTTTGTTTTAATGGATTACACAATCATTTCATATGAGATCTTTAGATTTATTTCATTGTAAAAGATCTTATTAAACCAACTAAATTGTGTTTTCACGTTTCTGCAAAGTCCTTGCTATCCTATATTTTTTGAAAGAAGAATAAGAATGTCAGGTGTAAAGAAAAAAAATGAACAAATTGGTGGATATGTGAACTGCTAAGTGACTACATATTTTCAGAGATTATAGGTATAAGATTTGGAGCATTGGTTAAGATAGCAAAATGATTTCTTCAATAAACTAGTGTTCTCATTCTCTCACCACGATTTTCTAAAATTGTCCTTTTGATCTAAAACTTCCATTCTTGGTCCCAGCTTAAATGTAATTTTTATTTTGGAACACGGAAATCTACACTATTCACTTGTTTTGTAGTTACATGACCAGAAATATTTTTTTTCTCTCTTTCACTTCAATTTCTTACTCAGCGTACATTTCTTGAGCATCTATTGTTTCTCTAGGATTCAAACCTGGTACATGTGAACAAGGACTGGCATGTTTATTTCTTTTCAAAGCTATGCTGAAATACAAGTTTCTAAGTCATGTCAAAAATATTGGCAATTGGCTCAACAATAGTGAGCCTATGTAGATCATAAGATCACAGAATTTCTGAATTGGAAGTGATCTCCATATTCATCTGGTCATTCAGTAGGAATGCCCCCTGTAACATATCCCGCGAATGGTTATATGAGCTCTTTTTTTTTTTTAAAGGAATCAGGGTTAAGTAATTTGTTCAAGGTTACACGGCCAGTTATTTCTGGGTGTGGTGCTGAGTGTCTGAGCCCGGGATTCGATCTCCAGGTCATCCCGACACTGGAGCCAATGCTCTTACTCGCTGAGCCACCTGGCCACCCCAATAATCTGCACTTTCTTTTCTGGATGACCATTACACATCTTCTTTATGGTTCATTCTGGGAATTTCCCATGAATTGGAGTCGAACTTACTGGCTTATAATTTTCATCCTCTAATAATTGCATCTGCTGATTCTTTCAGGACCAAAGGACATAGTTCTGGGGTGGCCAGGTAGCACAGCAAGTAAGAGCACTGGTCCCAGTGTCAGGATGACCTGGGAAGTTTGAATCCAGGCTCAGATACTTAGCACCACACCCAGAAATAACTGGCCTTGTAACCTTGAGCAAGTTACTTAACCCCAATTGCTTAAAAAAAAACAAAAAACAAAAGGTCATAGTTCTTATGAGTTAGGTGACAGAGTCATCCATGGCCTGTAAGTGTCATCCTACTAGCCTGTTATCCACTTTTCTTTTGTAATCTTAATGTCCCAAGGTCATTCTCATAGCCAGACAAAAAAGAATTAAAATAAAAACTTAATAGCTTTTTCTTCTCTCTATTGCCAATTACCATGGCTTTATCTCCCTGTAATCAAAAATCCTATAACTTCATTGATCCCAATGCCCCCAAACCCTTTCTCCTTTTATTTCATTTTTAACTACCCAATATGGCAAATAGTATCACCTAATATTACTTTAGACTATTTGTCCACACTCATATTCATCTTCTGTGGACAGCCCTCCTTTCCATCTTTTGTAGTAAAGACATCTAAGTTGACTGGTACATGTACTTGATCAGTTTTAGCCCTAATGTAGTTGAGAAGGAGCTCGAGACCCACCAACCTCTGCCTCCTTAGTAGTAGGGAATGACAAACATGTGCTGCTACACTTGCTTGAAAATTTCTAGTGGAGAGAGAATCATATCTTCCAGAGTGTCTATATAACAGGAAGTTTTTTCATCATTACAATCTGATTCTCTGGAATTTCAACCTATTGATGGAACAAATTTCATGCTTCTTCTAATTGACAGCTGCTTAGAATTGATCTGTTTTCTAAAGATGTCTCTGAGTTAAGATTTCTGGGACCAAAAATGAATATTGAGTGGGATCATGTCTCTTAAGCGTGTCTAAATCTGAATTTTCTTTTGCAGAGCATCATTGAGTGTCTGATGATCTGCTAAATAGCACACTGGTGGATGGCTAGGTGGTGCAGTGAGTAAAGCACTGTCCCTGGAGTCAGGAGGACCTGAGTTCTGTTCCAGCATCAGACACTTAACACATACACACACACACACACACACACACACACATAAAACAATAAGCCATGTAACCTTGGGCAAGTTACTTAACCCCAACTGCAGGAAGGAAGGAAGGAAGGAAGGAAGGAAGGAAGGAAGGAAGGAA
>NW_027186546.1:3308546-3389305 GCF_028583685.1 Petaurus breviceps papuanus
GGGAGGGAGGGAGGGAGGGAGGGAACACTGGTCCAAGGGTATGATGTAAAAAGAGGTTCCAAGATCCCAGAAATGCAAATGGGTAAAAAAGAGTCAGTATGACTGAGTGGATGAAGCATTTAACTAAAGCATGTTAATCATTTGCAAACCTTAAAAAACTATATAGATACAAACTACATAGTGATCTCCATTGTTATACACAAGGCACTCTGGTATATTAAAAAAAAAAAACACCATAAAGTAGTGATCTATTGTGGCATCTCCAGGGATACCTTCATTCTTTCACTTGCAAAAATCATCCCCAAGGAAAATCCAAGTTTCAAAAGAATTTAGTCATTTAGAAACATGTTTTATTCCCAGTTCTCCTAGAAAATATTTCCTGAAAAAAATAAAAGAAAATGTTTCCTGTATCTAAACTAAATCCTTCTTTCTATAGTTTAAGCCTATTTTCTTTATTGTTTGCCTTAATGAAGCTAGAGTTACAGCTGATCAGCATCTTCTATCTAATACTATTTCCTTAATGGTATCTAATAAAGTCCATTATTAAATCACCCTCTGCTGGAATTACAAAGGCAAAAGATCTCAGTATTCTCAGATCTTTGCCAAAAATGTTCTTTTTTTTGTTCTGACCTGTGGACAATTAGCTGATGAACAGAGTATAGAAAAATTACAATGCAGAAGGTACTTTGCTGACTGATCTTTTAGGTTCCAGCATTGCATTCTATTCAGATCCTTCATATAGAGGACACATGGACACCTTGGGAAGCTTCACTATTTTGCCAAATGGTACTCTAATAACATGTCTTACTTCTGGAGTTTAAAGTAGAGTGAGTATAATCTGCCTAGCATAAAGAGAACAGGAGCACTTCTTTAAGATATTCCATATAAATTACCAAAATATTTTTTGCTCTTTTTTAAAAATTATTTGGTCTTTATTAATTTGTTTACTTTTAGTTTACAGGATTCAATTCCACAATTCATTGAGTTTCAAATTTTCTTCCCTTCCCTCCCTCCCCCCCCCCCCCACTCCCATGGTGGCATACAATCAAGTATAGGATCTGCAAATAATTTCACATTAGACATTAATCAGGTTATAAAGAAGGATTGTATCAGATGGAATGATTAACAAATAAAAATCTGAGATAAAATATTAGGATTAGAATAGTCTGAGGGTATTAACTGTCAGAATAGGAAAAAAAAATTGATCAGTCTGGGTCTCTATAATTCCTGAGAGGCATTGGGACCTAGTGTATAGAGTAAGAGAGTTGGCCCTTGGCTTGGTCAGAAATTATAGATCCAGTCCCTATCCCTCTTCTCAATATGATGCAATAATGAAATGAAAATTACTCCACTTCTAAAGGATTACTAACCTATGAAGTAGAAAAATTGAGGCAGGATAGGGACTGTGGACTTTCTAGGCTAGCCCCACAAATATCAAATGACACAGGAATCTAGGAGACATATACACTTTTGGATATATGCACTGAGGGCATTTATTTTGCTTGACTGTGCATATTTGTTGCAGGGATTTTTTTCCAATGAATTAAGAGGGAAAGAAAATGGATTTCTGTTCATTTAAAAAAAATCAAAAAAAGTAAGGAAAAGTCCTCAGATTCCAGACCATAGTGCCAGGCAAACCTGAGTGATATGTATACAAACAGTTAGTCAATCCTTATGGCAATCTGTCTTATTCAAAATCTAAATGCTCTTTCATGCTTCTTTAAATTCCTACTCTATCATTTCTTCTTTTTAAAAATTTTATTTGACCAACCCTAGTTTCTGGTCTACAGTCTTTCCCTTAAATGATTCATTGTTGAATATTCAAGTTTCTCTTTCTCAGTTCCCTTAATCTTTGTGGCTCAGAATTACCTAATTTTTGATTTCCAGTCATTGTTATTGAATTTACAAATTGATGTTAGTCAATTCTATCTGGAGTTTCACAGATCTTTAACCATTTTCCAGGTCCTTTATTTTAACTTTTCATTTCCTGATAACTGTTTTAAGACTCCTGATTTCCTTGTCTTAAACTATTGATTTAAAATTTAAGAGTCTGCTTGCTTTTTTTTTTCTCTCTTTTCAGACTCTGTTTCTGAATTTGGGATCTCTACCTTATATATTCAGATCCCTGAAACTCCACCTTATGCTCACTTCTTAGGCAATATAGATCTAATCTTCATCTTTCATTTCTATAGGTGGTATATTTTTTTCCCAATCTCATTTAGTATCTAATTCACACACAGTCACTTTATAGAAAGTATTATGTTTATTCTCTCTGAGAACTTAAAGATGAAAAAATCATATATGCCCACACATTTTGTGTTCGAAAAGATACTTAGTCTCTGTGGAATGCAAAAATCGGCTTCTAATTTTCAATATTCACCCTCTGTGGATAGTCCATTAAGTAGACATTAACAGATTAGAACGAATATTGTACAGTAAAAATATTTTCTTCCATTAAACTAGCTGATATCCACTGGGTTTTTTTTTTCAAATGAGCTTGTTTGATTGTTTATCTCATTATTGGAAAGGAGAAAAAAGTTAAGGACCTAAGGGAACAGAAAAAATAAATATGATTAAAAGTTATATTGTTCGATATATTAAATTAGAGCAAAATAATATATACCAAATCCTATGAAAGATCAGTGGGAACTTGAATGATATTGATTATCATATCTCAAAAACTGAAACTGTATATAAGCACTGTATAATGGATAGAAATGTGGCCTCGAAGCCTGGTAGACATAGGTTAGAGTCCTAACACTAACATATCCTGACTCTATGACCATATGTAAGTGACTTAACCTTCTAGTGACCATAAGACACTAAGTCATGAAAGAACTCACAAATTGCATTAGTCAATAAAGTTTCCTTACCAGGAGGCTCCAAGGCCAGATCTCTATTCACTGTACCATACAGCCAGTCATAAAATACTATAGTTTTTAAAACATCTTCATCAATATAATTTAGGCTGTCACTGGTCGTTCATAGTACTTGGTGTATATTATCCTGCCCTAATTCAACATATTAAACATAATAACTTTTTATTACATTTACTTATTTTTTTTCAGCCAGCTGGTTCTTATTTCTTTTTATTTTCCTGTAATGAGGTATACAATCATACAAGTTCATTTGAAGAAACACCAGTGGATATCAATTAGTTTGGTGGAAGAAAATGTTTTTTTTACTGTACAATATTTCCTGTATACATCTATATCATGTATATGACATATATGAGAATATATATTATATAATACCTGCATATATATGAATTATGCTGGCACATTAAGTCCAAGTAACTTTTAAGAACTTAAAGCATAGATATCTTCAAATGAAAAGCACTGATGAGTTAGCAAATGTATACTTACTTCCATTTATTAATTATTCTTACACCAATTCTACATTTAGAACATATTCTATATATGATTGCCACAACCATATCTGTATCATTTCATCTCTAGGTGTTTTTATAATAGCACCCACAATCCTATGTGAAGCATTATAAACAAAAGGCATTTGGCAAAGGATGTATCATTACTGACAAATCAACAATGAGTAATGTAACTAGGAATAATGAGTCAATTTAGGTCAAATACCAAGAAATAATTCTCCACAGAAGAGAGATATCATGTAATTTTCCAAGACAAGTATAGACTGAAGTACTTAAATTGGTCAGCACACTCATCTGAGTGCTTAATAAATTTTGGTAAGTCACTTAACCTCTTAATGTCCCAGATAATCCTATAAGACTATACATTGAAGATGGTGCTGATCTGCCTTAGTAGAGGAAATTCCTTACCAAATGTACCCTATACCAATGAAATTGTCTGATTTTGTTTTTAATTCCATAGATTAGATTCTACAACCAACTTCTATTTGTCTAGAACATAAGCTCCTTAAGATCAGGGACTTTCTCATTTTGAAAATGTATATCCTCTAGGGCAGCCAGGTAGCACAGTGAGTAAGAGCACTGGCTCCAGTGTTGGGATGACCTGGAGATTGAATCCCAGGCTCAGACACTTAGTACCCACCCAGAAACACCTGGACCTGTAACCTTGAGCAAGTTATTTAACCCCAACTGTTTAGGGGCAGCCAGGTGGCTCAGCAAGTAAGAGCACTGACTCCAGTGTCAGGTATGACCTGGATCAAATCCGGGCTCAGATACTCAGCACCACACCCAGAAATAACTGGCCATGTAACCTTGAGCAAGTTACTTAACCCCGATTGCTTTATAAAAAAAAAAAAAGAAAATGTATATCCTCACTATCTATCACAGTACCTATGTTTAATAAATGCTGATTGGTTGATACATTCGTTCAAGATGTCGTAGGGGTATTTTTTTTTTGACCCAACAATTCTCAGCCAGCTCATGATTTTCTTCATCTACCCAATACCACCTCTATAATACATACCTCACCAGCCAATATAGGCTATTTCCTCCCTGGCAACCAACCACCCCTACATTCATTTTCTCTTTTCTTATGGAAGAGAACAGTGCATATTTTTTTTAATGTGTCAGTATGTGAATAAAGAATCATGATAATCTAGTAACTTTGATTAAGATTATCTTTTATTAACTTTCTTTTCTAGATAACTAAGATTTAACTAGAAAGCTTTATATTGAAAATTATTCTAGGGACAACTAGGTAGCACAGTGGATAGAGTAAGGAGAACCTGTGTTCAAATCTGGACTCCGACTTACTATAGCTGTGTGACCCTGGGCAAGTCACTTAACTGCCTCAAAAAAATTGTTCTAAATGCATAAATACACTTCCCTTTTTGAGAAGATACAATATGGTAAACACAAAAAAGTTTTGTGGTACCTCAATTACATTGTTCTAAACATCAATACTCAATAAGTTTATAGTAAATTGCTTTCATATGACAGATACTTTGCAAAGTACTTAGAGATGCAGAGACAGAAACCAGTCTTCACCTGAAGAAGCTTACATTCTAGCAGGAGAACCAATAGATACACAAATAAGTAAGTACAAAGTATATGAAAGGCAAAAGAAGAATAATTGGGGGGGGGGGAGAGGGCATGGTGGGTGGAGCCAAGCTAGCACCCAGAGGGGATTAGGAAATTCTTATGTAGGAATTAGCTCTGGAACTAAGCTTTGAAGGGAACTATGGTATCTAAGGAAGGGAGGGAGCAGAAAATGCATCCCAAGCACAGGACACAAACTGTGCAAAGACATGAAACAAGAGGTGAAATTTTGCAGATAAATTATAGTAAGTAGGCCCATTTACCTGGAATATAGAATGTGTGAAGGGAAAAGCACATCTTAAGGCTATAAAGGCAGGGTGAAGGCAGATCAGAAAGGGTTTTAAATGCAAAATAGAGGAGGTTTTCAGTTTGTCTTAGAGACAAGATTAAACCACTGGGGCTTCCTGACCTAGGGAGTGGGATAGTGTTTTAGGAATATCACATTGGCATGTATGTGGAGGATAGATTGGGAGAGAAAGATCTTTGAGGTAGGGGGATAAATTAGAAGGCTATTGCAATAATGAGATTTGATAAGGATTTGAACTAAATGGTGTCTATGAGAGTGGAGAAAAGGAGAAAGATATGAGGTGTTGTAGAGGCAAAATCAGTAATATTTGGCAACTAAATGGATATTGGAGCTGGTAAAGGAGAATTAAGAATTCAAGAAAATCTATAAGATCATGGGATCATAGAATGTGAAACCTAGATCTGAAAGGCATCTCAAAGGACATCTAGTCCAGTACCCTCATTTTGCAAATGAGGATATTCAGAGGTTGTGAAACTGAGTCACTGGAAGTGAACAATGTCACAAAATTCCTGGAGAGGACACAAAGCCCAGGAGGATATAAAGCAGTCAGATAGTGTCAAATGCTAGAGAGCTTTAGGGAGGATGAATAACAGTTTCATGTGTAATGAGGAATAAAGAGAAATACAATGATGGTATTTTAGGATCAGATAGAGAATTTCAGGGTACTTGATCACAGGAATTGAACTACTTTGGGGAATGTTATCAAGACCAAGTTTGGAACCAGAAGAATATTGGAGCCATTTCTTAGAAGACATTGTTAAGTTTGCAGTGTGAGCAATTTATACCTCAGAAATTGGCAACTACTATGTATCAGGAATTGATTCATTATTCTGTTGTCTAGACTTAGGAAAATGTTAATAACTTAATTAAACTTAAAAGTGCATGCATGTGTGTGTGTGTTTCAGATCTTATATACTAAATATTTACCAGTACTCCACAGAGCTCGGTGACTCTTGCTTACAGGGTACAAGGAGAGACTGTGTAGTAAGAGAGAAGACCTGAGAACAAATGGTCCCTGAAAAACTGGCCTTAGTTCTTGGCCTTTCCTTTTGTTATTTTCCATGCTAGGTGATGGTAAAGTAATATCTAATGTCCTAAATGTCAGAGGGTTTTGAAAGTTAGGAGATCGAGACTCAAAAATCCAGGAGGCAAAGTCAAGGTCTGGTTTTACAGCTATCACAACACTGGTGCCTCTAGGAGCAATCTTTGCTAGTGACCTTCAAGGCCCCAGCCCAGCAAAAGGGGTCATCTGGTAGCCAGGCTACAGTTGAACATGAACGTGATGGGACCAATGTTTTGTAGGAATTGAGCAAAGTTTGGGGCTTATTTTTCCAGAGACCGTGTTCATATAAGAGAAAGTATGCCCTGGAAGTATTGAGGAAAATACACATAGGTTTGTTCTACCTATTTCTTTTAAATATGTTATCCTTTTGGGGCAGCTAGGTGGTGCAGAGACAGGAGGACCCAAGTTCGGTTCCAGCCTCAGACACTTAACACACACACACATACACACACACACACACACACACACACACACACACACACAAACTAGCTCTGTAACCTTGGCCAAGTTACTTAATCCCAATTGCCATCCAAAAAAAAGTTATCCTTTTGTAGAAGCTATCTAATAGTAAGTGGATAAATGGAGTTTGTATTAATCAATGGCTTCCTAACAACTTAGGTAAAACAGGTTGTGGGGAATCTGACAGCAGAAGAGAAGAGACATTACCCCAACACCCCTCAGAGTTATTCCCTGGAACTCTTTAAGGAGATGTAGCATCATGGTTATGGAGGCTTGAGTTAGAGTTTACCTGTTAGAGTGAATTGTCAAATTTTAGTCATATGCGTGCCTAAAGAACATTGAGAGGTTAAATAAATTGCCCATGGTCATACAGCTAGTATGTAGAAGCTGAAATTGAGCCTACATCTTCCTAATTTCAAGGTTAGCCCTTTATCTACTATGCTAGTAGTTTTCAAAGTCTGGTCCAGGAATTCCTTGGTATACCTGAAACACTTTCAGGGACTAGTGAAATTGAACCGTTTTCATAAAAATATTGAGATGTTTTCATTTCTAACATGGCAAATATTGGTGGATATAAGCCACAAAAACAAAAGTTCTTTTGGAGGGTTCTCAATAATTATAAAAAGTATAAAACAGTCCTGAGAGTCTGAGAAGCACTGTCCTATGTCCCACTTCTCTCAGTAAAGACTAAAATATTAACAAAATACCATAACTACATTTTGCAAATCAGGAAATTGAGGTACAGAAAGGGAATATGTTTGCTCATAAACACAGACATCTTTTGTTTTAGATATAACGTAATCAGATGGTATTCAATATCACTTACAAATCAGGGATTAATTGATTAAAAGAAAATGTACCTTTTATACAATGCATACAGCTGCATATTATCTAAATTAAGTTATCCTCTAACAAAAGAGAATACAAAAGGAGAAAGAAAGTTCTTCAGTACTTTTTACTTTCAAAACTTTAAGCATTTTTAATAAGTAGCAACCATGGCACTAATCAGTAAGAAATAAGAAAACTTGAATGTGTTCAGAACCTATAGATCTAAACCAGAAGATAACAAAGCTTCATAAATGTGTTTGTTCATCAAGTTAAAAAAAAAACAGACTTTGTGTTGCTATCATGTCAATTGGCACCAAACCATACTCAATTTAGTATGACTACAAAGTGAAGCCCATAGTCTACAATGGCAGGGTTTTTGATCACACTAATTAACAGCCATTTTATTTAAAATAAACAGATATGACTCTAATTGCCTTTTTTACATAAGAAAGGCAAGATCTTAAAAGTGAAAGCATGCAAAAGGAAAGATCACACAGACGCCTTGCAAACAGATAAGCAAACTGTGACAGGAACCCAAAGAAAGTTGGAGATGCCTTTGGATTGACACCAGAGAATGGAGCAAATAAAATGGTTGGCTCTTAAGTGAAAAAATCCTGTTGTATTTGCATGACATTTCCTTATTTAGCCTTCCCTTAACAGGCAACATAAGACAATCTGTGATGTGGTAGGCAGTAACCATCCTGATAATTCCTAATCAATAGGGAATTAATAGTTTATTAAGTCTAGATCCTTTCTTCTACACCAACAGACACAAGAGTACATCATGAAGCTCACAGTTCAAAGGCAAAATGGGAACCTGATCATGGAAATCTAAGCAACTTGTTTGAATTTTGTGTCAAAAATGAAGGAAACCTTACCTCAGTACCCCAGGCTTAATAAGGTCCTTCATTGAACAGTGTCTAGCACAATGAACATGTTTGTAATTGGCTTCTGTATAAGTGGAAAGGCTAAGAAATGTAATGTGCAAATTGTCTGCTTTGTCCTTAAAAGTGATTCCTACAGATATTTTGGGAAGTCTTGTGTTTGAGATTTTTCACTATTAAAATCTTTTGATTGAGAAAAATACATTTAAAAATACCATAGGAAACGATATTGAGTCATACTCAAAACATGCATATATTTCTAAAAATCTCTCCTCTCTGTCTCTCTGTCTCTGTCTCTCTGTCTCTTTCTCTCTCTCTCTCCCTCACACACACACACACCCCTTCCATTCAAAAACAGATTTTTAGATAACCTAAAGCAATTATTATGTATTTCACACATTTAAAACTATTTGTATGCTAGTATGTCTCTAAGCCAATAGTCACTATTGTCATGACCATCTTTATTTATATGATCAAAGGCCCCAATTTGAAAGAAAAGACCAAAATGTCCACCAGAGCTATAGAGGTGATTCTGGATCAGAGAAGACAGTCCAGGTTTTCTTTGATACTTGTTCTTATCAGTCACTAAGGTCTTAGCATTTCTCCTAAGTTCAAAGATGTGAGAAAGTTAAGACATGATGATTTTTACATGTAGCAATATTACTTACATAGCTAATTGTTGTCTAAAATAATCCCAAATTAACTATAACAGGTCTCCCAATGCCACCATCACCAAAAGATTTACAATACCCTAAAGAGAAGAAGGAGCCTTGGTTTTATTGACAAGAACACACATTTAGTTTATTAAAAGAATAACTATTTGGTTAGTATGGTCATAATTTTTCTACATTTAGATTTACATACGGAATTTGCATGAAATCTGATATACAAACTATTTCATTCTTAAGAATATACAGATATCAGGGGCGCTTACATGGTGCAATGAACAGAGCACTGGCCCTGGAGTCAGGAGGACCTGAGTTCAAATCAGACACTTAACACTAGCCCTGTGACCTTGGGCAAGCCACTTAAGCCCAACTTCCCTGCCCTTCCCCCTCCAAAAATAAAAAAGAAGTTAAAAAAAAGAATACACAGATATCAGATCTGAAGGAGCATCTTCAAATGGAGTCTAAATCAGGGCTTTATTTTCTGTTTTGCCACAACCTTTTCTTTTTTCACCTTGTCTAAAACAAAAGTTTTATTAATCAAAGCTTAATCAGACTAAACAATTCTATAACCACTTTTTGACAAGGATAATGTCAAAATCATTTACAATGTAAGAAAATTATGTCTGTGGGCATAAACTGCCTTAAAGTCATGCTTGACTAAATCCATCTGGATGACACACCCAAAGTAATGTCATTTCAGATACTGAATTCTGTCATGGGGGAAATTTTGTCTGTAGGAAAATTATATATGATTAATACTTCTTAATTTGTTAATGTCTAATTATGTAAATTATTGAATTAAGATTTGCTATTGACTCATGTCTCCTCATGTACTTTATCCTGTATTAACTTAAAAAAACCTTCACTTGAAATAATATGATAAATTATGAAACATCAAGTTAATCACTTATATATTGGAAAAGCATCCCTTAAAAATTATGTCAATATCTAGAACATTAAATATATGCAGTTAATCCATCAACAGTGATATAGTAAATGCCTATGTGTTCTAGACATTCCATCTACAAATACAATTGCATTACCAAGGATCAAAACCTTGAGATCACCCTTGCCTCCTCCTTCTTCTTTATACCCCACCCTGATTTCCAATCACCTCATTCTTTAGTCTCTTTCAGATCAACCTAGTTATCATCACCTCCCACCTAATCAACTATAACAGTCTGATAACTAGCCTACTTGCCTCCAGTCTCTCAACACTCAAATCCATCCTCCCCATTACCACCAGATTAATCTTTCTTTCAGGTCACCTCATTCCTAAAAAATCTCCTAATTGGTCACTGCTGCCATATTTCTCATTTTGCTACAATCCTGCTTTGTCAGACTTCCCAGAACAGATAAAGGAGACATATTTAGCAGTGCCTCCCAACTAAATTGTAAGCTCTTAAATGATCAGAATTGTGTCTTTTGCCTCTTTGCACTCCTGGCATGGTACCTTGTACAACAGGTGATTTGAAAAAAATATCTGTTTATTATGATGATAATGAAAAAGCTACTTGGCTGCTTTATACTTTGATCCCTGACCAGATCATAAAGAGTAAATAATAGGAGGTAATTCAATCAGTAATAGCTAATGGGTAAATAAATAAAGCATAACAAAACAAAAATAAAATTATGCTGGATGGAGGAGTCTTTGGGGTAAAATAAGTATTTCACAGACCTAGGGAAGCTGAATCAGAAATGCTACAGATGGGCTAACTGTTTTATAATGATGGTTCATATCAATCTTAATGGAAGTTTTATCCATTTCCCAGGGGAAAAGAAGAGCAAGAAAAGAATTGATCAAAAGGTTTATTAAGAATCTGTATAATTTATCTGATGAATTTGTAACAGAGTATTTGTCATCTGTTATTTTGTAAAAGATATATATACCTTTGGCATACAGTCCTTGCTATTTAATCATGCATTTCTAGGTATATGGTAAAATTTTGCAAATCATAGTGATATGCTGCATAGTTTTAACCACTTCATTGCAGAATTTGCATCGATCACTAAGTTCTAATCCCTTAAAGATAGCTTTTCTCAAATTTTTGATAGCAGTGACATGATCCTAAATTGCTATCATCTCTTCTGTTTTTATAAACAAATCTACCTGACTCAGCTATTTGTTTGGCCCTTCTTGTCAACACTATGTTAACTAAATATCTGTAGATAGTGCACATGGGGTTGCCTATGATCCCACTCTTGAATTTTAGTCATTTCATAGGTTATATCCAGAGATAAACTATTTCTGGTTTCATGTAACAAATCCAGAGGTATATACCTGTCATCAGTCTTTTCTATTACTTTACAAAGTGAGCTCTATTTGCTCCAAAAATAGTTATGTAAATTTTTAACCAGTTTATTGTATGCTCTGAGAATATCTATCAACTTTCTTCTTCCTTTTTGACAAGGAAGTTTCCATCTTTCTAGATCTGTCCTATAGTTTGTGAGGAGTATTCATTTGACCTCTACATCTTGGTGACTAATAACACGATTATTGTATTTACTATTATTGTTGTTGTTGCTTTATCACCCATATTTTCTATTCTTAGTGCCACTGATCATGTGTTAATGCTGAATAAACATCAGATAAGTCATATACCTATATCCCTAAATCTGAAAAATAGAAACATAATAGCATCTAGGCAAGGATAAAAGTAAGGAGAAACAGAAATAATAGCCTTGTGGGAGTAAAATATGGAACACCTGTCCTGACAAAGTATGCTTCCCAAAAAAGGGATCCTAAACCTAGACAGAGGCAATTTATGCTATTTGGAGGGTGTCTAATATGTAGACATTTCCTTAGAAGTCTAATTCTTGAATTATCTTAAATTCTTGACTTTTTGAAGGAAGAGTGAGCAAGAAGTACTAATCCAAACTTAAGACTAATAACAACCAGCTAGCAAAAGAAGTGAGAGGAAAAAGAAAGTCAAGACCTTACCTTTATAGGTGGATGAAAAGAATAAAAAGAATCCCAAGTAGATGTTTTTGAAAGAAACAATAGGGAAATCCAATGAATTTGGAATCTGGGGACCTGCATAAATCACATTTCATAACCTCTCTCAGCCTCATTTGTTTCACCTGTTAAGTCGAAGGAATTGAGCTAAATGATCACTAAGAATGTTTTTATATGCACAATAAGTGTATGCATATATCTCTTGTTTTTACTTTAGAAATCAACAACTCTTTCATATTGAATGTTGCCTTGGTTAATTTTTCAATTCTCTATAATCAATATTACCATACCAGCTTTTAATATGATTACTGTCAGTAGCCCATAGGGAAAAATACTCCAATACTCAAGGTATATATGAAGAATAAGAGACTATTGTTTGTTACACTTGAAAATAGAAGTAACTCCTTTTCTTGATTTGGACAAGTCAAATAATTTCTTATTTGAAGTTATTCTTCCTTTTGAAAAAGGGATATACACTGCTAGCACCAAGAGTTACCATAAATTAGTGTTTTTAAACTTTCAAAAAAATTTCATATGATAGGTATTAATTTAGTGCAAAGTACCATTTTTTGTGATATACCAGAATGCTACTAGTAATGGAATGTGTTTTTCTTTCCATCAAAATCTAGCAGAAAATGACAGTATATACAGAAAATTACATTTGACCAAAGCTGCTAGTTGATGACAAAAATGTGCCAAAAAATCATATATTTTGCTAAAGTACTAAATGGATGTATTAGAAGGGAAAAAAGAATAACTAAACATTTATATGAAGAAACTCCAATGCTTTCAAACAACTGAGTCAAAATTAAATGGCAAAAAAGGGGGTTGAAACTATTTAAAAAGCTGAATTTACACCTGATGTCCCCCCCAAAAAAACCCTAGGAAATCTGAAATCAAAGCTCTTCTAACTTATGTTTATTTGTAGAATTTTTTTTCTTTTTTATGGTGGCATGCTAAAAGCATTTTATGAATTGTCATTAAGTACTAAAGTATTAGTATTAATGTTGAATATACTTTCTTTTCTTATCATATCCCTTAACACCACTTACATAGTTGATTGTTTTTTATATTAAAAGCCTAGGCAGATTTTCATCTTTACATTAAAATCCCTTAATGAATGTCTGTTATCTTCCTATTCTTTTTACAGCAGTTTTTTTTAAAGATAAGTTTTATGAGGTTTTCTGATGGGTTGTTGGTTATATGCCTTACCCAAAAGTCTCTTACAAAATGTTGGTGGTACTGAAATGGATGCCTCAGGGAAGCAGCATTGGCAAGTGGAAGCAGCACTGTCTCCAAAGCAGAGGACATGGGTTTGAATTTCATCTCTGAGGCTTACCATCTGTTTGACCTTGCCCACATCATTTTAACTTTCAATAACACCTCAGCCAATTCATGTAGTAACCAGGGCTTTCCCTAATGCATAGCTTAACTCTAAACTTGAACAGTAAGAAAGTTTCTCATATGAAAAAGAAAAGTATATGCTCAGAATTCATGTTCCTGATCATTAAGTGACAGTTTGCTCTGACAAAGAATGAGAGATTAAGTAGAATTCCCCAAAGCAGAGAATGGGGAAATCAGACCAGTTTTCATTCAGTCAAAATAATATATTGAGAACTACTTTCCTTATAGATTATTCTGTCATGTTAATGCTGACACCAAGTTTTTTTCTAAATCAGGATTGTCACTCTCCTACCTCTCACTATTACCATTTATTGAACATCAATAGGGCTGTACATAAAACAGTGATAATGTGGCAACTGGTCAGTTGGGAAAATAAAATTTAAATATAAAACACTAAACACCTTTTCAATGATTTTTAAGAACTTTTCATCTGAATCCTTTCCATGAAGGTCTTCCCCACTTCCAACCCTATATTACCTATTTGAAAGAGGCCTTCAAAAATTCTAAATTTAAGTGTATACTTTCTCAAAAATTCTTATTTCAAAGTCATTTTCATTCATTTGCTACTGGTTTGTGATTCTACTCTACAATTTTATAGACTGCATCTTTTAAAGAACACAATGATAAAATATAATTTGCAGGTATGAATGACTGAATAAAAACTTGAAATTTAGAGAGAAAAAATTCAGGATAAGTGTCTATTTCTCAATAATTTTATTGATATTTGTTATTTTGTGAAGAATCAATTCTTGCTGCCCTGTTTTGGTCAGTTAAGTTTGACCACCAAACAGCAGCTGAGTCTATGCCAATTGTTTCATAATGTGCAAATAATTGAGAAATAGAGTTAAGATACTGACAAGAGAAACTCAAACACAATTACAATGGTACTTATTCTCAGATAACGCTGACTCTACATGAGTCATTTGAGTGAACTTCCTCATTTTTTCTTTCAAAAAACAGCAGGGGTGTGTGGGGTGTGTGTATGTGTGTATGTGTGTGTGTTGTTATACTCTAAATAGCACTTTAACTCAGAAAGTGTTTCTTTTTCTTTTACCAAAAAAGAAAGAAAAAGAAAAAATGTGTAGAAACTTCCCAGAAAGTCAAAGTACCAAAAACAAGCACATGTATTCAACTCTACAGTAGTTTCCTTTTAGTGAAAGTTCCTTGTGGTTATTCTCAAATTTTTACCACAGAAACTCAATCCTATCTTGGGCATTCCCCTCCTTTGTTGCTTTAATTCTATAGACTGGAAAATTTCGTGAACTACCCTTTTAGATGAGCCACAGATTACTGGAGGTAGTGTTTTTAAATGAGACTGAAAATCAAATGAGTAATAAGACATTTTTTCAGTTATCATTCTGTTTTGTAGTGGTTTGATAGAAACCCCCCTTTTAAAGTTGTCTCAGCTATTACCTGTGAATTTTTTTTCAATTTCTTTAATGAAGCTCTCAGAGAGTAGAGTAAGTTGTAACTGTAATAGAACTTTTCCTGATATAGTTATCAGTTTTAAAGGATTATTAACAAAAACATTCCTGTAAGCTATCAATCAGCTTAATGTCTTGTTACAATATTGAGGGGGCTATTATGAATCCAAAAGATCAAATTAATGTAAAAGTAAAGAGGACAGTACCAATTTAGATAAATATTTCTCATATCAACTTCATATGGGTATAAATTTTAAACATATTTCACATTCTGCCCCTTCAAATTTTCATTAGTCAAGTATTCACACAATACACAAAATCCAGAAAGTTCTCCTGCTAAATTCTTTTAAAAAATGACTGCCACCTGTGAAAATACACTGCTTACTCAGATATTCATTATCTTAGAGAAGGGTTATTATGTGAGTTTCCATGTATATCTGAAGCTAGTATATGTCACTGACCTGAAAGGTACTATAAAGAGCTTATAGACTACATACCAATGATCCACACATTATCTTGCCTTTACTGAGGGCCTTGATTCAAAAGCTTTACAAAGGAGTAAATTTGGACTATTCATCATGTCTCCCACCATAGTTCACATTTAGTCCACTATACATATTTAGTTCTTTTAATCTTGCCTTATAAGACAATCTGTTCAGTCCATTAATCATCCATGCTGCTTGCCACCTCATTTCCTCAACTTGGCTTACTAGTAATAATACACCTGAAATGAAGGTAAATTTCACCAAAAGAGTTCCCTCTTCTCTTATTCAAAAAAATTATAAACATATTTTTTCTTCCTCAATTCATTTTATAAAATTTATATTCAAGTTTAGGTACATAAGATTTGTTGCTTTCTTTGGGTTTAAAGAATATATTGGGTCTAAACTGCCTCTTACTACTATCTCTATTTTATTTATTTATTCTTATTCATTTATATTATCCCTATTTGGGATTACTTCCATGTTTCTGACTTCAATGCAAGGAATACCTTAAATTAAAATTATCTTCCTAAAATATACTAAGTAAGAATTCCAGGAAGACAGAAGAGTGAGAAATAGTAAATGACCCTACCTCTTCAATATCTCCTGGAAAATCCAAAAGAAATAACCAAAATCAGCACTCTACTCACTGTATCAACCTAGATGCTCTGGAAAAGAAAAAATAGACAATTAAGACTACAAGAATAATGACTGACCCATATGCCTGTTGTTGTTCAGTCGTGTCCAACTCTTTGGGTTTTTCTTGGCAGAGACACTGGAGTGGTCTGCCACTTCCTTCTCCAGCTCATTTTACAGATGAGAAAACTGAGGCAAGCAGGGTTAAGTGATTTGCCCAGGGTCATATAGCTAGTGAGTGTTTGGGACCAAATTTGAACTCAGGTCTTCCTCATTTCAGGCCTAGCACTTTATACATTGTACCACCTAGCAACTAGATAGAGTGGATAGAGAACCGATATTGGAATCAGGAAGAGTCATCATTATGAGTTCAAATCCAGCCTCAGACATCCATTAGTTGGGTGACCCTGGGCAAGTCACTTAAACCTGTTTGCCTCAGTTTCCTCATCTGTGAAATGAGCAGGAGAAAGAAATTGCAAACCAGTCCAGTACCTTTACTAAGAAAACTCCAAATGGGGTCATAAGGAGTCAGACATGACTAAAACAACTGAACAAGAAAGTAACAGGCAAAAGTGGAACCTTTCCACACAATAAGGAATTTGTAGGGAAAGGCAGTGGCTATTGAAAGCAGCTGCTATTTAACAAGACAATGAAATGATCCATAAGAAAGTATGCAAAATATGAATTCCACACATATTTAATAAAGTAAACAAATTATATAAATAGTTGTTGAATTTAATTGTGCTTCAGTTTCAATAAACCTGTGGTCTTGTTGATGCAGATAGTCCTTGTTGAGATACAGATGGCAACCCATCCATGCTTTCTCATTCTTCACAACTCATCTGTTCCCTTTCATGAATACTCTGATTTTTATTCTTTTCAGGTTATAGTGTTACATGATTTACCCTTGAATCCAAATGAAATTATATTGATGAAAATAGATATTAACTTTGATAGAGCCATGATTTCATCCTTCTGTTATACTCCATGCATCTTTCCATTTCCCTCTGCATTACTTGAAACTTAATCCTCTGAGACTGTGATGTTCTATAATTTACAGTCATATAACATCACCATAAGAATATTTGTAATAAAGAGAGGATTTTGTGTCAGCAAGAGGTTTGGGATTATCAAAAAAATGCTGTCTAAATTCCCAAATGCAATCCAGGCCAATCAACCTTTTTTTAAATTTTTTATTCATTTCTAGGCCCAGATCAATGCCACTTGAAGCAACTATCCAAGAAATACATATGAATGAACTACTTATAATCTTGAGACATTCCTTTTCAGTGATATAGATAATAGAAATAAAGATAGAAATAGAGACAATATGTGGTCTTTATCCATTTAGAATAACCATCCACACTAGAAAAGAATGTTTTCCTTCATATGTCCATCAATTTCTTCATGATTTTGTTTCAAATAATGAACATTATTTTCTCCCCCTCTGAACCACTCTCCCGCTCCACTGAAAAGCTAAAAAGAAAAATACTCATAACAAATACAGGTAAATCCCAATTGATCTCACGAATGGAACTCATGAAGTAGTCACATATATTTGAATTCATATTATTCTAAGTAATAATTATGTGAAATATAATCATTGGTACTAGCCAACAGAAATATGCTTATGCAAAACAAATCCCCACACTTGCCATGTCCAAAAGTTATCTATCTTATTCTGCCTCTTGAGTTCATCACCTTTCTGTCAGAAAGTGGGAACTACACTTCCTCATTGATCCTCTTGAATAGTAATGGGTCATTGTTTCCATTAATTCTCATGTCTTTCAACATTATTTTTACAATCTTAGTGTTATTATACAAATTGCCCTTGTTCTTCTCACTACACTCTGAATCATTTTATTCAAATATTCCCAAGTTCCTCTGAAACCATTCCTTTGGTCATTTCTTATGGCACAACAAGTACTGTCTTACATTTATGTATTAGGTTTAGAAACAACACCTCACATAATAATAAATATTAGCTCCAAATGGACACATGGCTTAAATATGAAAGATTATAAAATAAGAAAATTAGAAAAGACAGAAAGAAATTAACTTTCAGATCTCTGGATAGGGAAAGAATTAATAATCAAATAAAGATTAGAAAGAATCACAGAAGATACAGAAAACAATGTTCAAATACATAAGAATAAGACTCAGGTCCTAATTGATAGATAATAGGAATAAGCAGTTTTCAAAGGAATAATTACAAGTCAACAATAACCATATGAAAAATATATTCCCGAACCACTAATAATTTGAGAAACGCAAATTAAATCCATAGATGCAGTGCCAGAAGGGGCATCAGAGATGATCTAATCCAACCCTCTCATTTTATAAATGAGGAAACTGAGGCCCAAAGAAGATGTGACTGATTTACAAAGTATGAAGTGAAAGTCATTGTCCATTATCCTTTCTATTATTTTGTAATAATCTCTCCTTTGAAATAATTTAAAAATAATTCCCCTGAGCATCCTCAGAGGCAACCAGGTGGCACGGTGGACAGAATGCTGGGGTTGGAGTCAGAAATACGTGAGTCCAAATCTATCCTCAGATAATTACTAGCTATGTGATACTGGACATGTCACTTAACCCTGCTGTAGTCACCTTAACTGCAAAGTGGGGATAATATTGGCACCTATATCCCAGGGTTATTGTGAGGATTAAATGAGTTAATATTTGTAAAGCACAGCAGTGTCTGGCAAGTAGTAGATGCAATATAAATGCAAGCTATTACTATGAAAACTTTTAAACAGAGTTTTCTATAGTTAAGATAAGGAAACAAATTCCCTCTGAATTGCCTTTTGATTGTGCCACTTTAATGAATTATCAATCATGGTTTCTTGGAAGCTTTCTGTCTTCGATATTTCATGCCCACATTAAGGCAATGGCAGCTACTCCATCTCCAAAAATTGGCCACACTTTACTTTAAAATGCTTCCTGAAAATACTCATTCTGTATATGCTTTCATGTTTATTTGGAAATAAGGAACAGTCTATTGCTTGAGTCAATTGGTAGCTTATACTTGGTATACTTGGTAATCAAGTTTATCCTATATTTGTTTGGTGATTTTTTTAAGTCTTTTAAATGTTTTAAAAGAGCCATAAGACCTATCTTTTCTCTACTTTCTATAAATCCCACAAAGTTATGGTGGCTTAGAATATGAAGAGGAAAAAATATTTGGTTGACTGTTTTCTACATGACACTTACAAAGGAGCATTTCACATGTTGTGTAAAAAAGAGGGCACCTAAAAGTCAATGAGTTAGGACTTTTTATCTTTTACCCATAGTAAAATGGCTGCCCAAGTGACATTAAGCTATTCAAAAACTGGTCCCTAAAAACAGAGTGAGCCTACTAAATCAACAACAGGCAGGATTGTGTTTCATCCATCTGAAAATTTAAATACCTAGATTTTAAATAATTTTTTAAATGTCCATTATCTTTTTTTATAAGCAATTGGCATTAAGTAAGTTGCCCAAGGTTACATGGCTAGTTCTTTTTTGTGTGGATGTTAAGTATCTGAGGCCAGAACTGATCCCGGGTCCTCCCAACTCTGGGGCCTGTGCTCTTACTCACTGTGCCACCTAGCTGCCCCAAATGTCCATTATCTTGTCCTCTATGGAAAACTTAAGCTTATATTCCTGATACATTATTCTATTAAAAAAGAAAATACTAAAATCTTAAATTAAGGGAATCTATAAAACAACTTATTTTATATGTCTGCAGAATTTTTTTTCTGAGTATGAGGAAAATGAATAAGAAAAGACAGATTGATGGGAAAAGACCACATTTTCTTTGAAAAAACTGTACATCTTCTTCCTGTGTTGGAAACTGCCAGGTGAAAATTCATGTACAAAATTCTATCTAAAATAGAATTTACCAGAATTAGAAGAAAAGCAGAAATTACTTCAGACTCACTGATATACTCTACCACACAGTTTCAGAACGAGACTGATTAAAGTCTATGGAGAACTTCTTTCTCCTGAACAAAGACATGGGATGTTTGATGCTGAATTCCAGGACTACAGCTTGTCATTATCAAGTTTTATAATACCTGCTTTATTATAGCTCCACCTAACAGAAAGAGATAGATAAGTCTGCCCATCAAATTCATATAAGCTATTTTACTCTTATTCCTTACTTTCTTAAGACTAAAACTCTCAATATTTTGGACATCAGGAAGACATCAGTATTCACTATAAAAACTTCTCAAAAGGAATAGGAGATGACAGGAGTTTAGCTCTCACACTTTTACTATAAACAGGATCTGAGTATTAGCTTTTTCTTCTTAAAATTAAGAGACAGGACAGAAAATAGCAAAAAAAAAGACAAGAGTAATAATTGAATTTAGTCCCTCTGTAATTAATTTGAAAGGTTGAAAAATAATGCCAAAAGATTTGGATAAAAATAATAAACAAATTGTAATCGAATTTTAATAATATTTACATTTATTTTAAGATTAAATAAATGTTTCCTCAATACCAAACTCCTTTGTTCATACTACAGGCATCTCTTATGTTCTGTTTACCTACACTCTCTAGAGTTCCTTCCATACAACAGACAGATATGAATATATGAGCCACCTGCAGTGCCAACAAGTAGTCTGCCATCAGATCTAAAAGGCCAATTTGAACTCACTATCGAAGAAACAATCTACTTAAATCTTTGACTCTTAGCAGAGGAAAGAGCAGTTAAATAAAAGGGTAGTTTGTAAGCACCAACATTTTAGTGCTTTCCTTTAACCTCCCTTCCCCTCTCAATCTAGATCTAAATTTTATCATCTCTCCTACTCTGAGTGACCAAACTGCAAGCCATATCCTGTATGACCAAAACATGTGAGTGATACAGTAGATCTCTATTTAAATAACAAATTTATACATGAAAGGGGGGTGCTGGAATCACATAATTTGACTTCTATATTCTAAAATCTCTAAGAATTTTTCATTGCAAATTAAAGAGAGGTAGGGTTGAAATGCTAGCACCCTATATTTAATGTGTTAATGCACCACTTATCTTCTGGGCAAGTAACTAAAGGTCATTTGTTCTTCATGGCAAGTGTTGAAAATAGTTTACATTGATGGTCTAACTTAAAAGAACAACGTCAAACCCCTCAGGCCAAAAATGACCTTTTTATGCCAACATGGAGATCTAAATCTCTTACTGAGAAAAAAACAATGTTTTCTTTTTTTCTACTTTCTTCAGCTCCCCCTTCTTGAATTCATATCTTATCCAAATTGGACTACAAAACTAATTTCACATTTTGTGGGTCTTTGTATACTTCTCCCTAGTTCAACAATCACAGCCAGGTATCAGAGTTGAAAGAGTGACTGAGTGGGGCAATTTTCCAAGCCTATGTTTTGCCAAGTGAAAGGGTAGAAGTGTGGGAGAGAAGAGAACATGATAAAACAGCTTCAGGAGGGGGAGGTACTTTGATTCTTCTGGGTTTGAGTAGGCTTGTATGATGCTATTCAGCCAGCCAGCAAAAGTAGCTGGCAAAATCCCAAAGTCTAGCTGGAGAATGCCTTCCTCAGAAAAATACAGATGTGAAAAGAGGAATGTGCAGAGAGGGAGGAAGAAGTAGTAAAGTCATAGTAGCTGTTTCAAATTTTAAAAGAAGTCATCCAAACATGAGGAATCTCTCCATGCTGGTCACTAGGTAAAATCCTACGTAATCTAATATGTACTAAATTGTCATTCTAAGGTACATATATTCAGTTAATGTCTTCTTTCTATTTGCAAGTAGGAGATTGGCAGCTCAATGACACCATGACTAGAGCACTGAACCTAAAGTCAGGAAGACCTGAATTCAAATCCAACCTCACATACTTACCAGCTGTGTGTCCTTGGGTAAATCATGTAATCTTTCTGTCTCAGTTTCTACAACAGCGCAATGAGGATAATAATAGAACATAACTCCTAGGATTATTGTAAACATCAAATGAGATATTATTTGTAAAAATGCTTAATATAGTGACTAGAACATAGAAAATTCTATGGCAGAAAGTACCTATTGGTAGCATAATAGGTATATATAAATGCTAACTAGTTAATAGTAGTAGTAATATTGTAACAATGATGCTTCCCCACACACACAAAAGAGATCACAGAAATTTTTTCATCCTCATATGGATGAGAATGGTCTCCAGGCTATTGAAAATACATACTTCTGCCTCTCTTTCTAGCAAGGCCTGCTTGTTTTTAAATTTTTTTCCCAATACAACCAGTGTACCTACCTACAAATATAAATAGATATAGACACAAATATAGATTGATAGATAATGTTAATATGTGGTTTTCTAAGTTATATATAGCCAATAGGGGTCCTTATGGACAGTTTGCTGCCTGCCCCCCATTTCAATTTGAGTTTGACACCACTGTTCTAGGCAGCTCTCTAAGACTCCAAACTGCAGAGAAGACACCCACTGCATTGGTAGAGGGAGTTGCTTCATTTTGGAGTTCCCTATAACAATAAAATTCCAGATCCAGTCTATATCCCTATTTGTCCAAGTTCATATATATATATATATTTTTTTTTTAAAAAGATGTAAGTTCATATTCACACATACACACATGAAGAAGACATCTTGGTGTAATGGATAGAGAGCAAGTCTGTTCAGAGACCAGAACACCTAAGTTAAGATCCCGTCTTTGAGAAATGGGATAAATTGTATGTTCATGCATACACATATATATATATAAGTGAATGAATTAATACAAAATATAAGAAAAATAAATATGAAATAATTTGAGAGGAGCACTAACACCTAGGGAAATAGGAAAGGTCTTTTGTAGGAGATAGTACTTAATCAGAGTATTGAGGGAAACTAGAGATCCCCAGAAAAAAATAATATGGAGGGAGAGCAATCAAGACAGGAGAAGACAACCTGTACAAAACCACAGAGCCAGCAGATATAACGTTGTCTTCAAGGAAGAGCAAATAGCAAATTTGGTTGAAATATAAAGTGCATGATAGAGACTAATTGAAATCAATCTCAAAAGAGAGGCTGCAGACTGATTGTAAAGAGCTTTCAAAAAAAAAGGAATCTGTATTTTAGTCCAGAGGTTTCAAGGAACCACTAAACTTCTTGAGCAAGTGGTCATACAGACCTCAACTAAAGTGGAATACAATAGTAGTAAAGATGAGAGTACACAACTTATTGGATATAATGGATGAAGGAGAGAGATTAATCAAGGTTTGACTCAGGTTCCATCCCAATAACACTGGAAACACATGAAGAACTTAGTTTTAAATTTTTCAATTTTTTTTTATTTTTTCAGTTAGAAAAAAAAGCATTTCAGTCTTTTAAGAATTTTGATCCCTAATTTTCCAGTACTTAGAATCAAGTGGGAAGCTATATTTACTAAATGATGTGTGTGTTAAGCTTAAATATGCCATTTCCAAAACTATTTCATTTACGAAAAATAAAGGATTCCTTTGGTGCTTTTGTTTTAATTACAGCATCTTATTTAAGGAAAACCATTACTACTAAGAGAGCATATTTTGAAACAGGTATGAAACTAGTATGCTGAAGTAGAGTTGAGACCAGTGCAGCTATTTATTTCCACTTACACAGGGAAATTCAGGACAAAATTGGTTACATGGGCAACTCACAGTTTCTTTTGGAATGGTTTCATGGAAATTTGTGCTGTATTTGATACACACACCATATTTTTTAATGGTGTTGTGTGGGTGGGTTTGGAAGAGCATGAAGAATTTAAAATTCATATAAATGTCCAAAATGGACATGGAGAAATTCTCTCATTTCCTTTTCATTGTCCATTACTTTTTCCTCCATTATGATTTGTAGCTGGAAACTCGATTATACCTTTTTAAACTTATATATTATTAGGGGATCTCTAAAACCCATGGAAACAAATGAAATGACCAAAACAAACAAAGTGAACCCACCCCAACCAAATAGATAAGCAACCTAATTATTACATTCATTCTCTACCCTATGCCAGTATAGTTTTCACCTCCACCATCAATCAAATCAAAACAAATAAAAGGAGAGGGAATCCTTCAACGTTTTAAATATAGTAATATATTTTCTTTCTTTCATCCTTTTTTGGTAATTAAGAAAAAGAATGGGGATGCTATCTGGGTGGTATCCATTCACTTTGACTTGTGTGTACTTTGAGTAAAGAGACTTTAGTTAATGAAGAAATTACAGATTACTTTATATAGTGGGTTTTGTGATTTACATTTGTGGTAAAACCCCAGGCAACTGATGTGTAACTCCAACTTGAATTGGGGCCTGACACAGAAATTTTCCTTCATCCTTACCACTTATGGCAGTGTCTAAAACATGGTATCTGGGAAATATCCAAGAACCTATCCTTTCCTAAGGGAGCCCTCCACAGGGTATTTTAACTGCATGTTATTATTCATCTACAAGATAGTTAGAAGTCTAACCAGTCCTCCCTCATCTTCCTCCAAATTGCTAAAATAACTAATGTAATGTTTCAGTAGGGTTATAAGCTGTTTTATAGTAAGATAATTAACTGCATATAAATCAGAAATGTTCATTGATTCAACATGCATGTATTAAGCACCTACTGTATGGTAGAAATGTATTAGATGCTAAACCTACAAAGAAAAAAAAAACTAAAACATCTCTGCCCTCAAAGGCCTGGGGGAAGTGGGGGTGGGGAGGGGAAGGAAAGCAAATAAAAAGTGATTATATAGAGGTTCAAGAAAGGTCTTGGATAAATATGGGAAATGAGCTGAACTTTAAAGAGAGGTAAAAATACTAAGAAGTGAAGAGAAGAGAGCAATGGATTTCAGGTATGGATTCAGAGATGGAATGTGATGTCTGGGAAACAGCAAGTAGGACAGTTTGATTGGAATGTAAAATGAATGAAGAAGAAGGTGCAATAAGTCTGGAAAGCTAGGTCAGATGTGAAGAGCTTTAAACATCAAGCAAGGGTTTTATATTTTTTTCTTAAAGAATGAAGAAGTCCTCTACAGCTTGTTGAACAGGAAAGTAACTTGGATAGACCTGTGTTTTAGGACTATCAATTTGGGAGCAATGTGGAGAATGGATTAGGCCACAGGTAGGAGGCTATTACAAAAGACCAAGCAAGAGGCATTGAGGATCTCAGTAAGAGTGGTGGTAGATGACTGAAGGAAAGAGAATTAAGGAAATCTGATGTTGTGGTAGAATTTATAAAGCTCTATGTGGGGTATGTAATATGGAAGAATTAAAGATGGCCTGAGATTTGATTGGAAGGATGGTTGTCCTTCCTAAATAATCCTAAACAGAAGTCCTCAACAGAAATAGGGAAGTAAGAAAGAGGTGGTGAGCATATAGGAAAATATACTTTGTTCTGTATGGGACCTGGTGTATTTAATATATCTATTGGAGCATTCACTAGGATGCTTGAATTTGGAAATTATCTGATATGCAGTTATTTGTGTAAGACTCATTCAAGAGGACAACTAGGGATAGATACAGATATAAATCTGAGAGTCATCTGAATAGAGAACATAGTTGAAGCCCTAGAAGCTGATTGAGCAAGTGAGTGAGAAATAGTGAGAAAGAGAGTGCAAAGGCAAGAGTGAGAGGAAGATAACATGGGGGGGGGCAGAGACAGGGAAGGAGGGGATAAGGGAAGAGGGGGGAGAGGAGAGAGGAAGAGAGGGGATGGGAGGGCAAGGAAGGCCAAGGGAGCACCTGGGGGTACAACTATACATGGGAAGTATGGCATGGATAATGATCAAGCAAAGCAGACTAAAAAGGAGAGGCTAGAAGTGGTGAGAATCAGGAGAGAGCAATGTGTCAAAAAAAATAAAATCCCAGGGAGGAGTAAATATATTTGAAGAAGGAGCTATCAACATGCAAATGATGCTGATTAATAATTATAATAATAATAATAGCATTCAAATAGCATTTAAAGGTTTGCAAAATGTTTTACAAATGTTATCTCATTTGAACTTCACAAAAACCCTCAGAGGTGCTATTATCCCATTTTACAGATAAGAATACTGAGGCAGGTAGAGTTTAGGTGACTTGCCCAGGGTGACACAACAAAAATTCACTAGAATAAAATCATGTTGTAAATGATCCCTTTGAATTTCAATTGAGTTTTTTTAGTGGTAGAAAGAGAGGATGCTAAGAATGTTCTTTATAGATCTGAGACTGTTAGAAGTCACAGCAAGAGGTGGCTAGGTGGCACAGTGAATAGAGCACTGGCCCTAGAGTCAGGAGAACCTGAGTTCAAATCTGCCCTCAGACACTTAACACACACACACACACACACGCACACACACGCACACACAAAAACTAGCCATGTGACCTTGGGCAAGTCACTTAATACCAACTGCTCTCCAAAAAAAAGCAAAAAAAAAAGAGTAGGAAAGCTGGTTTAGGCTAAAAACTAGTCTAGTCTGTTTGTTTTTCTGACCTAGGCTATCTATTTCTAGATTTTCCTTCTGCCTGATATCCCTTCCACTTTACTCTGACCATTATTTGAAATCCCTGCCCCCATAACCAGGAAACATCTATAACTTAGGACATCCCAGACTGGAAACTTTTGGTTTCCTCCACATTAAGTATCTCTGTTCCTGTTAGATAGATTGAGGAAATCTGGATTGACTATGATATAAGAGTATCTAGTTTTATATTATCAGTAATACTTATCCAGTACCTATGCTAACTAATGGAATTCTAAGAACTAAGCTACCATGAATCATGTATCCATGAATCCATGACAGATTCTGTCTTCCTATGATGGCCGAAAAAAAAAATGGGTGCCATTAAATATTTAACAACCAGCTTTCAGAAAAGCATAACACATTTTAAGTTTAATCTGCATTATTAACATTTTCTTCATTACTAAATCTAGATTAATCAGCTAAACAATAAACCAAGCCCTAGTGTGTAGCATTTGTCAGATTCCAAGGTATAAATTTACTTGAAAATTTAACAACAGGCTAAGATAATACAAGCTGACTCCAGCATACCTTTGCTTGAGGATAATAAGATTATGGCTGCTTGGTGACACCCTTGATTGTATTCCTTCTTTGTCCCTTCTTAGTCCTATTTTGGAAGTGTTCCAGTGTTCATGTTTTTGGACAGGGATAGGGAGCTTTGGGAGGTAACCCTAGTATGAAGATGTCAGTGCTAGCACCACTGTGTGGGTATAGATGTCCTTCCCTGGTTGAGGGCATAACTCCTAGGCCACAGCATAATGAGAAGGAGCTTCTCAGTGAGAAGCTCTAGTATTCTCCCATAGTTCCCTCTGCTTCTCACTTCCTTGAATGCTTAAAGTCACTGTGAACTTAACCCAAAACATAAAAGAACCTATCGCATTGAATATCAACTGACCTATCTAATTGTTCTATGATGTCCTTTGAGTGTCAGCAATATACTCTGACAGAAGAAGTCACAGAAGGGGGTATGGGCATACATAGTTTAAATTCCAGGTGAAATGAGTAATTTGATAAGAAATAGCGATAGTATTTCAAATCTAATTCCATTCATTTCATTTAACACTCAGAAAACAAGTGTAAGCTTTTTTACATTGATTTCTTCTCTGGCAGAAAGAAATGTTTTGCCTTTTCATTTATTCAGTATTTGCTGCTTCATGTTACTGGCAAGACTATGTTCAAAGGGAAACTATGACCTAGCAAGTGGCCACATGTCTGGTATTTGTTTACTGCTTTAGAAGTCCAAGATCTTCACCCAATTTAATTGCTTTGAAGCAATATGCTATAAACAGCAGCAGTAAGGGTGTGTTACATGTAAACACACACACAAACTCAACAAAATCTTTTAGCTTCCTGAAATCCTTACTCTTGAAGACCTTACTTAATAAAACTTATAACACTAAAACAAATTCTACTATGGTCCTACTACAGAGAATATAATAGAGTCCTTTAAAAATAAGGAGCCTAAAAATGGCACTGTGCTATAGCCAATCACATTATTAGTTTACTAAAAGCCAGGTTCTAAAGGAAGCACCCTTTGATTGGCTTCTTAAGGTTTAAGTTTCTGAACATGCAGGTGTCCACACAAATCATCATCTTCTTATGTAAAACAGAAAAAAAAAATTAAACTTGCCTTCTAAAAGGAGCATTTGCTGATGCAAAACAAGTTGTGCTTTATGATGTACCTTATTTAAAACACTTTTGTGAAAATGAATGTCAACAACTATAAAAATTGACTTGATACAGGGGAGCAAGCAATGGATTTGTTGTCAGAAGACCTAGGCTTTTGAACCTCAACTCTGTAATTATCTAGCTACATCAGCATGGTCAAGTTCATTTCTCTCTCAGATGACCCTTTCTTTCTGGTCACATAACTACCCACTTATTATTATGAAATCTAAAACAGAACAATCTGAGTGAGATAGACAACATCAAACAAGAGAGTAGGGAAAATGTTTTATTCTGGGGGAAACTTATTAATTAATCAATTAATAATAATAACTAACATTTATATAACCAGGCACTGTACTAAGCTCTTTACAATTAAATCCCCAAAATCTGACTACAGGAGTTCTGAGGACATAGCACTGAGCAAGAAAACACCATAAGATACAGATGAGAAAGATCCTTGATTAATAAACCTCAGTGGGACAGAAGTCTACCTACCATTCTGATCAGGTATAGCCAATAATATAATTTTGACCAGCAATATTGATGTCTCCCTCTATAAAGTATATAGACTCCAAAAGAAATAGACACTAGATGTAAGAACACAAGAAAGTTAGGTTAGAATCAAACAGGGTATGATTACACACAACTGTAAGTCGGCAAAAGGACAGTGCCTCTTGTTGGCACTAAACCAAAAATTAAAAATTAAGCATGAGTAAACAGAGAAAGATGCTAAACACCATGAAGAAATATTATTGAAGAAAAAGAACTGACCTGGAAAACAGCTCAAGAGGAGATCTAAGATTTATTGTACTACCCAAAAATTATGAACAAAGAAGAGCCTCAAAACCATATTTGAATAAATCATAAAGGAAAACTACCCACAGCTATTAGAATAATAATGTAATTTGAAAATTAAGAATCTACTAGTGACATATAGAAATAAAACCCCCAAAGAAAATTCCCAGGGATATCATTGTCAAAATTAAGAACATCCAGGTCAGGGAAAAATACTACAGCAGTGAGAAAAAGTTCAAGTACAAAGCTACCAGAGAAAGTATTACACAAGACATGACAGCTGCCACCATAAAAGAAAAGAGAGCTTGTACATTCTGCTCCAAAAGACAAAAGTTAAAGGCTTAGTGCTGTAACCTCAGTTGATGCTTATGCCCCTAGTTAGAGAGGTCTAAAATCAGGTTGGAGTTTTAGCTTCCAGTCATGTGCTATAAAAAGCATCTCTCTCTTGAGTAGCATATAATGCCATCCAGCACTCTTGTGTTACAAAAAAAGGCACCAGGCAACCTATAGACAAGCTTGGTCCCAGGTTATTAATTATAAAATCTGGCAAATGTATTCTAACATTTTTTAATTAAATAAAAATAGGGCAAGGGTAGGGTATGTACTGACTGTCCATTCCTGCTCTCAGGTTTTTCCCCTGTACTCCTGCCATGAGAATAAGAGCTGATATCCCCACAGCCACCCAGTCACACACATTCATCCACACTTCTGTCCTCCTCTCTCTTCATGCCCTAGCCTGATGTGATATAAGTTCCTCTCTTTCCCAAACTGGGAAAAACTTCAAATCTCAAAGGGCTTTTCAATCAGCCTATCCCTTGTCTTTGGTGGTTACATTCACATTCATAAAAAAATTATTCCATCCTCCCCACTCCATTCAAGGATTGGTTGTCTCTTGTCCTAGATGGTTATACAACCAAGAGTAATATATTATAAAAACTTAGTACAAATATATGGGAAGGATGAGAGGAAGTAAATTAACATGCAATGGAATCAAACACTTTCAAGTATTTCTGAAGAAAAATGAGAACTGAATAGAAGATTGAAATGCAAATACAGGAATCAAGAAAAAAAAACTAGAAAGGTAAATTCATTTTATTCCTTGGAAATTGATATAGGATAATAAAGTGCTCACATTCTAATAGAAGGAGAAGAAACAAGTATTCTTCCAGAACCATATCTTCAAGGGTCACAGAGGAGTGTAATATAAACAGATGACCTGGGGAAGGGGTGATTCTATATGATGGCCTTAAGAAAAGAAAGAAAAGGAAGGGAAATGGGAATATACTAGGGGAGAAAGGGAAAAGGGAAGAGAACTTACTATGCCTCTTTTCTACCTCTCCAAATGTGACTTCTTAAATATCCAGTAGTTTAGCTTTCCTTTTGGCACCACAATATCCCTCCTTATGTTCACCCTCTGTTTTTTTTTTTCCCATTTCCTCTGAAGTTTATTTCAGGCTCTAAGAGAAAAGTTAAATCGTTTGTGAATATCTATGACCTTAACATAAATAACCCATGCTCTGTCTTGAAGCTACCTATGTATCACATATATGTCACAATATATCACATATCCATCATGCATCTCAGGTCCTTTACACTACTTATCTTTCTCATCTAACAAGTAGTATTAGTAAAAGCAGCTGTAGTAGTAATAACTAGCATTTATATAGCTCTTTAAGGTTTGTAAAGTATTTTTAAAATATAACCTCATATGATCCTCAAAAGAACCCTAGGAGATAGATGCTC
This sequence comes from Petaurus breviceps papuanus, assembly GCF_028583685.1. Lineage (NCBI taxonomy): Eukaryota > Metazoa > Chordata > Mammalia > Diprotodontia > Petauridae > Petaurus > Petaurus breviceps. The sequence continues at coordinate 3,339,287 of NW_027186546.1, forward strand.
TTTTAGAACATGGAAATCATTCAATTCAACCTAAAAATTCCTAAATTCCTATTATATGCTTAGTACTGGGGATAAAAAGAAAATAAATGGCATATTTCCTGTCATCAAGGAGCTTACAATTGAGTGGGATGGATGAAATACAAGCAAATACCTATAATATACAGTAAAATATAATTAAGTGACTAGGAGAAGTCAAACAATAACATGAAAAATTCAAGAATAAAGGCATTACTTTTAGCTGGTAAGATCATGGAAGACTTCACAATGGAACTGATATCAAAGTTGGACCTTTTTAGGAAGAGTATTCCAATAGATAAAAAAATTGAGGAAGACTATTCCAGACATGAAAATATGGCATGAGCAAAGGGACAGAGGACAAGAGAGAAAATGGTTATATAGGCTTACTTTGGCTACAGCATCAAAAGCAACATGAAGAAAAATGTGAAATAATGTTGGAAAGATCATTTGGAGTTAGTAAAGAACTTGAAATATCAGAACTTGTATTTGTTTATGCTGATTTTTTATCAATCCATGCAACATTTTTAGGACAGGGAGCCTCATGATTACTTAGTGTAAATTTTCTAATATACTGATCTATTTCCAAGGGATTCTCAAAAAACATGCAAGCTCATTAAAGAGTTAATTATTAAATGAGCATTTATACCATACAAGTGCTACAAATTACAACTTGATTTTTTGTTTTGATGATTATCTAGACTAAAGAAAATTTTGATAATGTAGATTAAAAGTGTGTCATGGGTACATTTTTTTTCACCAAGAAAGCCAGTTGTTAAACATTTACCAACACACCTTCATTCTAGAGTCTCCCCTCTTTCTGCCATACAAAGAAAAATATTAAAAATAAAAAGTTCTGGGAATCTGTGTGACAAGAGATTAATAATAACATCTGAGCAATTGCCATTTTCTTGAATGTTACATGTGTCCAAATACACCTAAAACTCTTTCCTTATCCAATAGCAATTAGAAGAAACAGGAAACTAGAAGCACTGTTAGACAGAGGAAATAAAAAGTAACAATGGGATTATGTTCTAAATCAGAGTACCTCATTATCCTGGGGGGGTGGGGGGTGGGGGGGGAGAATGACAGCAGATGCACTGGTAACTTTCTGGTTATTTGTTTTCAAAGACTTTATTTCTGTTATCTGAATTTTATTCTCATATTTATTTCTATTATCTCATTTTATCCTCACAACACAGTGAGGCAGATAAACTTGGTAGGCTTATCAACAATTTTTGGATGAAAATGAAAAACAAAGAGGTTCAGTAACTTACCTAAGATTATGCAACAAGTCAGTAGCAAAGCCCAGACTAGAATTCAATTTTCCCAACTGCTACCCTTTCTACTACTATAACCACTAGGCCACAAAAAGAAATATCTTAGACAATCAATAAAAATGATTGCAGTTAAATTTTGTGCTCATCTTAGTGAATTATATGTTTCACAAGGCAATGAATGAACTTGCAAATAAAATAGGACTTCTGTGTAAGAGATATATTGTTATTTGAATTCCAGTATGCCATACATAAAAGAATCACGTTCCCCAAAACCTACCAACCATATAGAGCAAAATGAAATCCTTTATCATTAAACTAAGAGATAAGAAATAATCCTGCACATCAACATTGATATTATAGAGGTATTTCATAATGTAATCATAAGCTGAATGAGGTAAAGGCTACAGACCCTGCTTTCATTCCAAGAAGACATAACAAGTGTGTGCAACCTTGAGAAAATCACTTAATCTCTCAGTGTATATAAAATCATTTATAGATGAATTGCCAGTCTATATCAATGGAGGGAGTTTTACACCAACAATTCCCAAGACCATTAAGTCACATGTTCAGACCTATCCAATATGAAAAAAACATCAACCAAACTTTTCTCCAAAAATATGAAATTTGGAGATTGATTCAGATATTCCATGTTGGATCAATTCTTCCTGAACAAAGGTATGAGATCCTATGATAGCACATAAATTTGACACGAAAATAGATGTCTTATGTGAATTGTTAATGTATTATCTTAAATTTCTGAAGGTGCTTATTGAAGTAAAGCTAGTCTAAGCATTATGTTTATAATCATTCTGTTCTACAAAATAATCTTTTAAAAACAAGATAATCTATCTCTATGTGGATAATTTAACCAGGGAATGGTATAAATTCCACTCCTATCAGATTTTAACTGTGAATAAATTATTATATCATAGATTCCAGGTCACAGGGTTTAAAGGGGACACTAGAAAATATCTAGCCCATTGCTCTTTCATTAGAGATGAGAGAGGGAGAGGGAGAGGAAAAGAGAGAGAGAGAGAGAGAGAGAGAGAGAGAGAGAGAGAGAGAGAGAGAGAGAGAGAGAGAGAGAGAGAGAACCAAACATTATTAAAGTAATCCAAAAAACTTATTCTCCAAATTTCTCCTGGTAACTCAATCAGTGTATGTAATTTTCATAAGTTTTAAAAATTAGGGGCCAGATTCCACATGAGAACATAAAGAGGTATTTGGGGTAGTATTTGGATTGGTGTGTTCATTTTTCTTCCATATTTCTGAGCAATAGTTAAGGTGTATTTATGGTTTCAGAATAAATGATATGAGCAATTTCTAGCTCATATCCAAAGTCAAATATCAATAAATATATTTTAAAGTATACAAAATACCACCTAACACCCCAGCATGTGACATGCCCTCTAGTTACTACTTATTAACTGCAGTAAAATCTAAGAAACTAGAGAATAGGTTAGACTTTTGAGAGTAAAGATCAAATGGTGCAGTGTGTCATAGTTGAAGGAGCACTAAATTTGAGGTTAGAGGACCTGGGTTCAAATTATATTTCTGTTTCCTGCTCCGTGTGTAATTCTAGGCATTACTTAACCTCTCAGAGCTTTGGTTTCCTCATATATTAAATGAGAGGTTTCAGTAAATCTTGGATCCACAGAAAATATGTCTAAGTAAAGAAAAAAGTTAAGATTTGAATATGGAAATGATTTTAATTCTGACTGATTTCTAATTTTTAAACATGATCTCATGTATCCAAACAATAGAAAAGAATATGGAGTAACTATGATATCTTTATTCTATGACCCATTCATTAAGTTAACATGCCACCCTGTACTAAACTATTTACATAAAAATGGGTCTGAAACCCTGTGGTCTATAGCCAAGAACAGCTAAAATATTCTACGTTGTCTAAAATCTAGGAAGTAGGAGGAGGCAGGGGAAGGAGAAAAAATACCCAAATCTTTATAAAACATCACTTCTCATTTTTGAAGGCTTCTTTTTCTCAAACAACTTAGACCTAAAGGAGAAGATTAATGCATAAACATCAACAGATTGTATAAACTTTGTGAAAAGATGAATTTAGTATAGGAAACCTAGCCAGCTATATTTTTGCCTTAAATATGAAACTGAACAATAATCAGAGAAAAATAATTCATATTTTAAAATTCATTCTACAATACACCCACCCCCCTCAAAATAATTTACCAGTTTCACCTTCAGATTTGAGGCAGGGGAAATCCAGACATTCTAATATTCTGGATCAGGCTACATAGTCTTTGGTGTTTCCAGGTATAATAACAGGGGTAGCACAAGCAAAGTAAAACAATAACACACACACACACACACACACGCACACACGCACACACACACAATTTGACCAATTTTCTGTTTTACTGGTAAAATGTCCAGAATTATTTAAGAGTTGGAAAAATAACAACAAACCACACCCTTCAGAGGGCTCCAGCATGAATTCCACCATTGCTTTGTGCCATATTGCCAAATCCTACTTTAGAGTACAACTAATGGAAGGAAAGAACTCCTGAAGAACGTCCTGAAGTGACTTTATTCCAAATAGAGCCAATTTTTTAAATGTAATTTTCTTTTCTAAAACTAGATTTTGCCCTTATTGTGACCTCCTATCTCCTGTCACCACAATTAGAAAAAGCAAGGCTGTTAATTTGTGGGTCAGGGAGGTAATGTCTATTGTCAGTAGCCCTAAAGAGGGTGCCAGTCTCTGTCCCACCTTGAGGTTCAGCATAGAATAGTAGAAAAAGGCTGAAAGCTCTGGGCTGATGTTAAGCTGGCCCTTTACATATACTGTGGTAGTTGAACTGGGAGACCTTTTATGGCAAAACTATGCAGCTCTGAATAGTGTGACATCCTGGGTAGTTTCCCCTGTGTGTGTGTATTCCCCTTGTATTTTATGTTTCTGGGAAAAGACCTCACACATTGGGCTGTGCTGCTAGCTACTTGAGATCTTAGTCAAGGAACACACAAAAGGGCTCAAAAAGGCTATGTCCTTCCTGATACTCACTGAGTCTTTCCCCATTCCCTCAGGTCGCCCATATCAGAGATGACAAGGCAGTATTGATAATCAGTGGGTACAGGATTCTTATACTTCTGATTTCTTGATCCATCTCCATTATCCTACTCCATTCCCCCACTCCAACTGTCCCCATATCTAGCCTCAAACCTACTATCCACCATTGTAATGCTAACTTAGTTACCTAAGCTCTAATTATCACACAATAAATGGCATTTCACAACATTTCCTCCATGCTGTGGCTACCATACCTGTTCCTCAGCTATTAGCTGCTACCTCCTAAATCACATCTTTGGTGCCCCTCTTTCTGGACCAACTTTGCCCACTGATTCCTTCCAGACTGAGAGCCACACCACACCCTCCTCTGTAATGACTGCATTCTGTACACATGGCTGCAGTGTTCGGAGCTGCTACCCTTACTACTTACTACCCTTACTGTTTTTACCCAAAGTGAAAATACTTCTAGTTATGCCTCCATTTGCTATTGCTTTAGAATTCCTTACCCTCCTGACCTTCTACTCTTCCTGATTGGCAATCTTTCTCACTGAACAATTCTCATGATTTTATTTCTATGCTCCTGTTCCCAGTTCATTGTCTGGATTAAGTTGTGAAATAATGGTGATTTCACCCACTACAAATTTATGATGCATAATAATCCCTACAAGCCACATCTTTAAAAAATGGTCAAAATTCATTCCTGTTTGAAGTCACTACAAAAGAAAATTTAAGACTTCTGTTTTTGTTTTGTTTTTAATATAAGAAACTCCTATGAGAGAACAGGAAGAATGCTGAACCTAGCGCTGCTATCTTTCAGACCAAAAGTTCAATGTTACAAAGTATAAAGTTGAACATAATGATGAAATTTGTTGCTCTAATATCTATTCAAAAGGCCTTAGCAAAATGAAAACATTTGATAACATCAAACCACCCATTATGACTCATATCTTCATGAAATTCATCTCCAGCACCATCAGTTTCTCAAGCTTCATTTTTTTTCCCAAAAGAGCAGAGAGATTTAGTGGACAAATGATAAAATGGGAATTAGAAACTCAAAAACCTAATCCTAACTCTGCTACCAATGCACTTTAAGGCAATGTCACACAGTACAATATTTTGATTTTTCTATCTGTAAAACATTTTCATGTGGTGAGTTAGTCTTTAACTATAAATTACCAAAACAATTATATTAATATTGTCAATCAGTTATATCCCTACTACCTTCCTCAAAAAGAATCCCTTTTTAGAATTATATTGTGCCAGGTTTTAGTTCATTTCTCTTTCATTCAGGGAAAAAATGAGATAAAAAGAAAATACACCCTATTCTCAAACTCCTAAAACTTTTCCATAAAATAGAATTGAAAAAAAGGAAGAAAAATTTCATAGAAATGGTGATATAAACACAAGGAAGTTTAAAATCACGCATAACGAAAAATTGTGTGGGTTGTAGGGGGAAAAAACAACAAAGTTTTGTCAGAATGGAAGGAAAACAAATCCCAAACCTTGACAGCAACATAAAAGCGAAATTTTTGCTTTTCCTTTCATAATGGCTTTTCTATTGAGCTTCATTCTGACCTTTCATTACTTTCTCAATACTGAAGAATATTGCCTTTCAAAACTTCATTTTTCAGCTCTTTGTTCTGTTACTCCTTCTCCTATTGTTAGGAGTCCTTATCTACTGTTGTCCCAACATGCCATGCAGTTTTTTGGTTGCTCTAAAATAAAAACAATGCCAAATAAATAAATAGGCAGAAGCCTGACAAATCTCTCTTTGTGAAACATTTTTGAAAGTACTTTTTTTTCTTCTGAAACTACATCCCCGAACTAAAAAAAAAAAAAGAAGAAACCAAAGTTGTACTCAAAAAGAGAGAATAGTTGGTGATCATTTTCTAGTAAAGGGTAAAACAATATTTTTTAAAAAGCCATTCCTCTACTCAATCCATAGTCAAAAACCCCAACTAGCTACAATGAAAACTGCAGGTTTAAAATTTATTTGTGTATATGTATGTATGTATACACACATATACATACATGTGAATGCTCTAAAATGATCAAAACTTAATTTAGTAACCATATTTTAGTGGGAAGATCTACATTATCATTACATTATCTAATTGAGACTTTCTTCACAAATTAGCTTATCTCTGTAAGGAAAATAAGGAAGTCATAAGATGTACCATAATTGTATCTTCATAAACTAGTTCATCAGGTATATACTAAAAGCAAACAACTATATAGGGGAAAATTGACATAATACAAAAAGCAGGGCCTTATTAATAGCACAGTTTTATCAATGAGCCTGTGAGCTTCATGAACTAACACTGTGACACCTAGAGGTGACAGATTAATGTTTTACGCATAGTAAGCACTAAACAAATGTTTGTTGAACTGAATTGAACAGTCTTTCATGGGAAGCCATGATAGGAAAAGACATAAAGAGTTGAACAACTCTTTAATGAGAGTGAAAACAAAATAATAATTCTGAAAATCAAAACTATAAGCTTTTGGCTTGTTTTAAAATATTGGGTCAAAAAGCTATAAAATTAAAATGCTATCTTTAAGAATTTCTTTAAAACATGAAAATAGATTGCTTTCCATTTCTGTTCAGTTTCATTATGTTTGTTTTTTTGTTACTGTAGACAGACACACTTCGTCACTGGTATTAACTAATTTTTTTCAGGCAGTATGGTAAAGTAGAAAGAGTATTGTACTGGGAGTCAAGATACCTAGTTTCAAATCCTGGCTCTCATACACATTAATGGTGTGACCACAGATCATTTCATAGATGAATCTTAATTTCTTCATCTCACAAAATGGAAATAATAATCTTAACAATAACTACCTCACAAAACTGTTGTGATGGAGTTATTTGGATTATTTGGACCAGAACCATGATTTCACTGGCATAGGAAATTCCAATGAGGAAACTCCCTCTACCAATGCAGTTGGGTACCTGATCTGCAATTTATAGTATTAAAAAGTTTCTTCAGGACCCTGAGAAGTTAAGTGATTTGTTTATGGTAATACAGCCAGTATGTGTCAGGGGCATCACCTCAACCTGAGTCTTTCTGATTCAAAGGACTGTTCTTGAATCATTATGTCACATTGCCTCTTATTGAGGAAAACTCTTTGGAAATGTTAAAAAAAAAAAACACCATGTAAATATACGTTATTATAAGCAACAAACATTATTATGTGGCTATAAATTATAATAACATGCTACAAATAGTCTGTCTCTCCCTGTGACCTAGAACCTCCTTCTGACTACTAAGACCCAGGACTTTAAAACATCTTTCCTAGTTGAAATATCTTGGACTATATCTATCTATCTATCAACTAATCTATCCTCTATATAATTTCTGTGTCTGTTTATCTCTCTCCCCCATCTCTGTCTCTCTCTGTCCCTTTGTTGCTGTTTCTGTCTCTCTGTTTTTGTCTCTCCTTCTCCTTCTCCGCCCTCTCTTTTCCATGACAAGATTCCTATATGCAAACAATTCTGAGTTCCTTCCAGACAAAATACAAATTACCTATTTCAGGGCAAAATAAAGAAAACCTTTTACTTTCAACTACCCATCAATGTAAAGTAACCAATGATTACTAAAGTAGATTCAGTTTATTTAACATTAGATAGCTTCTCTTGATTACTAAAATAGCATTCTACTGCTTAACTACTAAAATTAAGTAAACAAAACTTTAAATAATAGTTATTACTCAAATAAATTAAAACAATTATGTCCCTGTGAGATGGAGTCATAACCATACAACCTTGACCACCATCACCCTCAGACCATGTTGTAGAGTCTAAGACCCAGAACCCAAGATTCCCTGGATTAGTGATATTAAATAATGACATTAAAAAAGAGGCAATAACATCTGCCTTGCTATTGCACCCTAAAAACCAGAGGACTTCTCCATTTGACCGGCAAATGAAACCTGCCATATATGTTGTCTCCCTCATTAGAATGTGAGCCTTTAGAACAGGGATTGTCTTACTTTTTAATCTGCATACAAAGATCTTAGCACATTTTTGCACATAGGCATTTTAACTTTCAATACTCACTAATAATAATAAGTACTCAATAAATGTATTGATCATTCATAAAAATGTGGGCTGTCTCAATAGACATATTTTTGCTTGTTTCTTTTAAGATTATCTCCTAAAATATAAGCACAGAGCAATCTCAGAAAGAAAAGTATCTTGAAAATATACATTTCAAAAAATAAAACATGAGACTCTGCAAAATACATAAGTTTCAAAAAGATTAAAGTCATACCCATTTACAAAGCATTAATATTTTGTAATTTAATAGTATAATGCAATATTGGAAAAAAATTTATAAGATTAAAGGTAGTCCAATAGTAATTACCAATTTAGGTACTTCAAGAGTTTAACAATCAAAAACTTCACAATTATATTGCATGAATAATCCTTTTCAACAAAATCATAAAATACAATATGTATTTATATTATTCAATCACCTATCAATGTACCTGTTGATAAAATTGCTGCTCAACTCATAATTAACAGAACAATACACACTATGTGTGTATACATATGTATATATTCAGAGTCTGCTTTTCCTTTTTCCTGCTCAGCATGGCTAATGATATGAACTCTAACTCCAATTTAAAACACACATACACACCACCATCACTTCCATCCCCCAAAAGCCTAGGCTCCTTTGAGTTCATATCTACCTTGATGAGCAGATTAAAAAACCAAGCAAACACAGCCTAAGGCTAATCAAAACAAGGTGCAATTAGGATATTTCCAACCACTGTGGCTGCTCTCACTCTTTTTTTTTTTTCATGCTGCATTGAAGATAGGATGAGGTGCAGGTGAGAAAAACTCATAACTATTTAAAGTATTAACTTTTATCATTGGTGTTTTCTGATTATGCATGGTCTGCAGGGGCAGATGAAAAGGGGAGACTAATGAGGAAGAAACTCCTCAGGATAGATCATGGGTTTGAGTTGTGTTATTAGGAGCTCTTAGAGTGGGCTACTGAACTATCACCTACTCTTATAAATGGCAAGGGAGAGGGGAATCCCATATGCCTCATTTAAAAAAAAAAACAACTCAAAAACATTCCAGATTGCTAAATAAGATCAATATTTGAATGTATTAGACTAGACAGAACTTGAAGTGAAAACTTTCAATGAAAAAAACCTTGAGTTATATGTGGAACAGAGAACAAAAGCCAGAGAAATAAAAGAGACAGAGGATGTGGAAGCTGACTGCCATCTATACATAAGAACTGATGAGATAGAAACCAATATTTTTTTTAAAAAGAGGGGGATTCTTGAGAGAATGGTGGATGATATAACGGAATAGACACAAAAAAGAGAGTTGAACAGCATAATTCATAGAATGGTGGTTTATTCAATTCAATCTTTATTTGCTGATAATGTATCTGGCTATACTGGATATAGACATACATATACACATACACACGCACTCACACACACACGCACACACTCACACAAAAGCAAGGCCTTTCAGAACAAAGAATTGCTAACCATGTCCTATCTAGAACTGTGTTTTCAGTTGAAAAAGTCAATGTTACTCAAATTTGGTGTGTTTTTTTTTTTTATTTCTTTGGCAGGTAATTAGTAGAGAGAGAGCCAGAGATAGACAAAGGCAGAGAACCTTTCATAATGCAGGACTTGGAGTTAGAAGACATGAGTTCCTACATGACTTCAGATATTTACTAGCTTTGTGGTCATAGACAAATTACTTAAACTTTCTATATCAGTTTTCTCTTATGTAAAAGGATGATAATATTTTCTTTAACTATAGTAGCACAGGATTGTTGTAAATAAAATTGAATTTTTAAGAGTAAAGTTAGTGTTTGGTTTGCTCTGCAAATCTTAAAACAATTTGTAAATGTGAGCTTTAAAGGGTTTTTTTTTTGTTTTGTTTTGTTTTTATCTAGAGTGACTTTTGATTTAATTAGCATAGGGGAAACTTTCTATTCCTATTCAGTGGCCCCTTAGAGAGTTGCATGGGGAAACTGAGAGGTTGTGTTGTCCATGGTCAGAGAACCAGTGTATAAACAACTATTATTTATTTTTTTATTATTACTGAAATATTACTCAAATTCATATACCAGGATATACTGGGTTTAATCTGTTTCCTACCAAGTCTTGGAAGATAAATATAATGCTTTTTAGGAGGTATGACAAAAATGGAACCATGACCCCCCAAAAGAAGGTTTCCTTCTGAGTTAACTTTCAATTTCCATTATTAATACCCCCAGTCAAATGGAAGAGGAAATCTCTCCAGACTCTGACCACTGGCTCCCACACTCTTCTTCTCCAGTACCAACTTCTCTTCTTATCATTCAGCCTACACAGTCAGTTCAAGCTTACAACAATGCTTCTGAGTATTTCAGGATACAATCTACATGCAAAGAACAGATTACAAGTATAGTTTGACCTTACTCACTGAGTTTAATATGGGTTCAAAGTATTAGCATGCTCTTCCTTCTGGGTATTCCCCTTAGTTGAAATTTTCTTTTTTCCGATCTGTGGATGGCTACTATCGGCCCAAACTATAGGCTAGAACATGTGGAAGGCCACATGTGACTTTCTAGGTCCTTGTGTGTAGTTTTTTGACTGAGTCCAAGTTTTACAGAACATCCGTTTATTAAGGGAATTTGTTCTGTGAAGTTTGGATTCATTCAAAGGGCTGTATTTGAGGACCTGGAGGGCCACAAGATCACAGGTTCCTCACTCCCAGTAGGACATATTACTCTCCTAGACTTCTTTCCTATAGCTGCCTAGACATGTAAAGAAATGATGTCTTTCCCTGCCTTCCACCCAGATCCACCCTTTGGTTTCAGACTGAAACTGCTGTCCTGGCAGCCATCTGACCTGTCAAGTCAGCTAAGGCCTCCATAATATACTACTTTGGAATTCTTGAGTAGCTTTTAATCAGTCACTATATTTTCTTGGCTCCATTCTAAACACTGAGTAGACAACAAAAATGAAAGTCTCTGCCTGAGAAGCTTATATTCTACTGGGAGCATATAAGATGTAAACATGTTAAGTAAAGGCAGGGACTTGCCTGAGCCTTCCTCAAACCCCTCCAAATACCTTTAAATAATGACTCTAAACAAATTCTAGAGTGGCAGAACCCACCAAAAGACAGACTGAAACAAGCCCAAGGCAACTTAGAAGGTAGTCAGGAAAGGTTTGATGCCCCAGGGTGAGAGAGAAGCACAGTCCAGCACAGGCCATGACAGCACAGCCCCAACAAACCAGGAGCAGGCCTTGGGAGCCACTGAATTAGCAGTGGCAGTGGCTGCTTCCGGAGCTCTCAGTCCATAGATGGTAAGGAGGTTGAACAACTGGTCAGAAGAGACCACAGGGGTCTTTTTGCTAGCACTGATGCAGGACTCTGCTGCTTTGTTCATACTCTGAACCAGGTCACAGACCTGGGTGGCAGTCCCACAGCAAGGACAACAACTACCACACCAAAGCTTGTGGTCACAGTAGAGCAGGGACCAGAGCACAGGACAGAAGAGTAGTAAACATCTCTCCTTAGATCATACCAGCTTGGAAGAACTGAAAACTTACAGGTCCCTAAAATCGTCTCTGAAAACAGCTTCACAAAATCCCTGAAGCTTGGGACTGTTTGCCATCCACCACAGAAGCAGAGCCCTACTTTAACAAAGAGTTAAAATTCAGGTAACAACAGAACTATAACCAAAGGGCAATAAAACTATACATAGCCTTTGATCTAGCTATACCACTACTATGTCTCCCAAAAGAGATAAAAAACAAAAAGGAAAAAAAAACCCTATATGTACAAAAATATCTGTAGCAGCTCTTTTCTATAGCAAAGAACTAGAAACTGAGGGGTTGCCCATCACATGGGAAATGGCTGAACAAATTGTGGTATGTGATTACGATGGCATACTATTGTGCTATAAGAAATGATGAACAGGATGCTGTCAGAAAAACCTAGAAAGACTTACATGAGATGATGCAAAGTGAAATGTACTGTTTGCAAAGAAACAACAATATTGTAAGATGATTATCTGTGAATGACTTAGCTATTCTCAGCAATACAATGATCCAAGATGACTCTGAAGGATTTATGATGAAAAAACACTATGCATCCCCAGAGAAAGAACTGATGGTATCTGATTACCTATAGAAGCAAACTTTTTAAAAATTTACTTTATTTTTCTTGTGCCTTCTTTTTTATCATTGCATTCTTTTACAACATGACTACTATTGAAATGTTTTGCATGACTACACATGTATATCAAATTGCTTGCCTTCCCAGTAGGGTATGGAGGTAGGGAGGGAGGCAGACTGAGAATTTGGAACTCAAAGGTTTAAAAGCAAATGTAAAAAATTGTTTTTACTTGTAACTGGGGAAAACAAAATACTAAATAAATTTAAACAAACAAACAAAAAAGAAATGTTGAGTAAGGATTAAGCAGTAACAATTGAGAGAAAGTTTCATGAAGTAGTTAGACACTCTGGTGGAACTAGAGTCAGGAAGAACTGAGTTCAAATTCAGACTCAAATACTTACTAGCTATGTGTCCTTGGGCAAGTCATTTAACCTGTTTCCCTTGCTTTCCACAGTGGGTTGATATAAGAATGAAATGACATAATATTTATAAATCACTTAGCATAGTGATTCTTTTTAGTTCTGTTAAACAAAAAAGCACAAGCAGAAAAGCAGAAAATTGTATATATTACAAAGAATTTCTCTACAGAAGTAAAAACTCTGAGAAAGAAAATAAAAGACGTGCAATACAAAAATCTTGAAGAAGAGGAAAATATGACAGAAGAGATTCAAAAGTAACAACTTTAAAATAACATACATGAACTTTAGAATAATTTGAATTCTATACAAATAACTTAAAGACAGTTATATTTATAGAGAAAATGTAAGGACTACAGGTTTCCCAGAAGAACATGTCTAATTTCTTTTCTTAATCTCAAAATTACAATTTAGGAAAAATACAATAAAATTATTCAAAGTTTCTGAATATGGACAACAAAGCATGGATGGAGAAAATTTGAAGATTATTTCTAAAGGAGAGAATGAGGTTAGGTAAGAAAGAAGGAATGAAACAAAGTGCATAAAATGCTAAAACTTGCCTTTGCTAAAGCCAACACCAACAAATAATTTTTCATGCATTCAGTAGAATGGCCTTCAAATATGAAAGAAATTAATTTTTAAAAAAAAGGATCAGTCCAAGGTCACAAACAATTGCGGCAAACCTGAGCCTAATTATCTATTTAAAAAAAAAAAAGAATGTTCAACAAAAGAGGCAATTAAGACATTCTTGCAAAAATAAATATACACATACATACATAAATGAATAAATAAAGCATAGGTTAGCATATTTTTCCATTTGGAAACACCCAAAACAACAGGTAAATAAATACTATTAGTATGAAAATACTAATCATTTACTCTATGTTTATAGCTATAGCTGTGTATGTGTATTTTTTTTAAGAAAAAGATTACAGAGTAAAAGAAAATATGCAAAGGCATCCTCAAGGTATAAAAAAGAACATGAGGCTAAAACTTTTAGGGAACCTAAAAAATCAGGAATAAAGGTGGAAAATGTGAATTAATGTACCACGGATTAAATTTCTTTATCACCTCCACACCCACATTAGCTGAATTAATGTGTCACCTATGAGAGGGAATAGAAGCAGAATGGGATGTTGTATAAATAGGAAGGGAGAAGATTGGAGACAGAGGGGATTGGTTGGTTTATCCCTTGGTGTACCAGATCCTCAGGTAAACAATGAACAGGTGACAATTCCTATAGTGTTCTAAGGGGACAAAAAAAAATAACTTAATAGAAGAATTTAATTGTGATGTGGAAGGGAAAAATTGAGACCAGGGACCAGGTGAGGGTGCTTTCTTTAGGGGCAATACAACTGAAGAGCATTGCCATGGGAGATGACTATGGTAGGAGGTAGGACATGTTTTCAGTTTAGTCAGAGTGAATTTTGCATATTGGCAAACTGTGCTATCAGGAGTAGCATTCCACTCCTCAGAAATAAGAATGTGTGAATTCCTAAGAGTCCCTAGCAACTAGATTGGTGAATGGGAAACAAAGTCAGAGATGGATAGCATAGCAAATCAAGACAACTCTTAAATTTTGTTTTAAATTTCATTACATTAAATTTTCATTTACTGTAAATTTCAAATTAGCAAAGATCAAATAATATAGGAGTAGCTATGCAAAGAGAAATGCAATAATAAATATTTGGTGGAATTATGAATTGGTTGAATCATTCTGGAAAACAATTTGGAATTATACCAAGAAATTGAATAAAATATACATCTCCTCTGAGTCACAGATCCCTTTACTAAATCCCAGAGGTCAAAGGCAGAAAGGTCCACATATTCCAAAGTATTCATAGCAACACTTTTTTGCTAGCAACAAAGAAGGGAAGTGGCTTTAAAAAATTGTAAATTAATGTAATGGAATATTGTTGCACCATAAGATATGATGTATATGAAAATTCAGAGAAGCATGTGAAGATTCATATGAATAGATACATAATGCAGTAAGAACTAGGGAAACAGTATCCATAATGATGGCAACAGTGTAGAGTGATAAGTTTTCAAAATATGGAAATCTTGCAGAAGAAATCAAAGACATTTGGGAACAGAACAAGGGGGAGTATAGTAGGGTGTTTAGATTAATGTGAATGGGAGAATAAGGAAGAGATCTTTGAATGGAAGGGGTAGGTTAAGTAATAAGAGGGCAATGTATCAGGTAGAAGTAAAGTAGGGGGCTCAAGAGGGATAGGAAATAAGACATACACACAAACATAACAAAGATCAGGAGTAGAATTTATTAGGAAAAAAAGCAGGAGTAGTAATCATGATCTCAGACAAAGTTAAAGGTAAAACAGATTTAATCAAGAGAGAAATAGGGAAACTACACTATGTCAGTCATATCAATTAATTAATTAGTTTTAGGCTATTTGAAATAACCAGACAGTTTAAGGTTAGAATATTGCTTTGATGTAAGAAATGATGAGTTGGTGGACTTAAAAAAACATGGAAAGATTTGGACATATGAAGGAAGATGATATTTACTCTCAGAAAAACAAAGGACAAATAAGTATAATATGGTCTTATATAGATGCATTTGAATCTATATATGAGTATGATTATAGTATCTAAGTATATGTATATGTGTGTGTATATATGTGTTGTGTGTATATATGGTATACTGTGCTTGATTTTAGCCTCCTTGGGGGAAGGGGATAGGAAGGGGAGTAAAGAAAAAAGTAAACAGTGCACAGCAGAGAACAAAAGAAAACTTACAAGGAAGCAAAGAAAAGATGGACAGCTCTGAAAACAATGTGTAGTATTTATTATATAGGCATTTTTGAAATGGAAATTTATCACTGTATACTTTGAATCCTCTCTCATGTTCTGCTGTGCACATGGCAATGCTTTTTTTCTTTTTCTATTTTGTATTTAAGTTTTAATATTTAAGTTTATAATGTTTCTTTTTCTTTTCTTATTGTGTATTCAAAGTTTAGTATTTAAGTTTAAAATAAATGACCATGAAAAGTTACGATGGTGACAGGGAAGAGCAAAACACAAACTCAGAAGAAGACAAAGTCAAAACTGCCACATCCAAAGCCTCAAAGAAAAAAATGAAGCATTTGCAAAAATGCGAAAGATAAAAAGGTAAGTAGGAAAGAGAAATCATAAGGAATTCAATAACATTAAATGGTTTACATTCCAACATGGGAAGATGATATTGGTAATTCCTAAGAACTTTCTTATTTTTAGGGCAGTTAAGAAGGAGAATATATAGACAGAGGACACAAGTGTGAGTTGAATATGAAGGGATGATATCTAAAAAAATTAAATTGAGACTTCCAGGAGTCAAAATGGTGGAGTAAGCAGTAAGGCTCTCACTCTCCTTTACTGACCTTGAAAAACCCAGAAAATACTATCCCAAGAAAAATCCTGGAATAGTGGAGCCAGCAGAAAAACAGGGTGCAGCAGCTTTTTTAGCTCGGGAGGCTAAGGGGATTAACAGGAAAGTTTCCTCTTGCTATGGCTGAAGGAAACCAGTTCAGGCCTAGAGGCATCCAGGCAAGCCAGTGGCAAGCCCCGCCTCAGCAAAGGAGCAGGAAGTCCTGAGCCCCAGTATCAGGGAGCTGCCAGGCTAAAGACCAAGGCCCCTGGGTGTCTTTGTACTGCTAGGGAAATCAGCAGACACCAGCACAGAAAACCATCACTTGCACCAAGGATCCCCATCCACCAGCAGCTGAACCTACCCCATGCACTAGCTTGGCCCTAAGGGAGGAGGAAACCTGAAGCTAGACCACCCCTCCCCCACATCTCATGCTGTGAGCTTCAGTGTGACCCATACCTACCTGCCCACCACCCCCTGCAAAAAGCAGAAAAACCTCACCTGGCCTTAGCACACACACAATTTGGAACTATGCCCAGAGGGCTATAAAACTGTGCATACCCTTTGACCCAGCAATACTACTTCTAGGGCTGTATCCCAAAGACATCATACAAGTGGGAAAAGAATTTGTATGTATAAAAATATTTATAGCAGCTCTTTTTGTGGTGGCAAAGAATCGGAAATTGAGGGAATGTCCATCAATTGGGGAATGGCTAAACAAGTTGTGGTATATGAATGTAATGGAATACTATTGTACTGTATAAGAAATGAGGAGCAGACAGACTTGAGAAAAAACCTGGAAAGACTTATATGAATTGATGATAAGTGAAGTGAACAGAACCAGGAGAACATTGTACACAGTAATAGCCACAGTGTTTGATGATTAACTTTGCACTTCTCAGCAATTCAAGGACCTAAACAATTCCAAAGGACTCATAATGGAAAATGCCATCCATATCGAGAGAAAGAACTATGGAGTCTGAATGTACAGCAAAGCAGAGTATTTTCTTTTTTGTTTTATTTTTTTTCTTTCTCGTGGTTCCTCCCTTTTGTTCTAATTCTTCTATACCAACATAACTAATGAAAAAATATGTTTAATAGGAATGTAGGAGGGGGAAGGAGGAGGGGGAGAAAATTTAAAACTTATGGAAGTGAATGTTGAAAACTAAAAAATAAATTAACTAAATAAAATTAAATTAAGGTGTAAGAGAGAGGAATGCACTGGAAGAAGGGGTAATGGAGTGCTAGAATGGGGTAAATTATCACACATAAAAGGGTATAAAAGAAAAAGCTTTTACGGAGAGGGGAAGATGGCATGGTGAACAGGAGCACTCAAACCTTATTCTCGTCAGAATTTACTCAGAGAGAATAACAAACACACTCAGTTGGGAATAAAAATCTATATTACCCTACAGGGGACAAGAGAATGGGGTGAGGAGGTTGATGGAAGAGGAGGCAGATTGTGAGAGGTGGTAATCAGAAGCAAAACATCTTTGAAGAGGGCAGGGTGAAAGGAGAGAGAGGAGGAGGATAAACAGAGGGAAAATATAATGGTGGGAAATACAGTTAGTAATCATAATTCTGAGAAACTTTTTTACAAGTTTGTCTAATAAAGGACTCATTTCTCGAATATATAGAGAATTGAGTGAAATTTATAAAAAATAAGATCCATTCCCCAACTGGTAAATGGTCAAAGGATATGAAAAGGAAGTTTTCAAACAAAGTAATCAAAGCAATGTAGTCATGAAAAAGTACTCTAAAACACTATTGATTAGAGAAATGCAAATTAAAACAACTCTGAAATAACCCTCTCAGATTAGCTAATAAGACAGAAAATGAAAATGACAAATATTAGAGGAGAGGTGGGAAAATTGATACACTACTGGTGGAGTTGTGAACTGATTCAACCATTCTGGAAAGCAATTTGGAACCATACACAAAGGGCTATAAAACCATGCATACCCTTAGATCCAGCAATATCACTAATAAAAATGAAAAACTCAAAAGGTCAAGGAACTTATATGTACACAAATATTTATGGCAATTATTTTAGTGGTAGCAAAGAATTAGAAATTGAGGCAATACTCATCAAATGTGTAAGGGCTGAATAAGTTGTGGTATATGATTGTGATGGAATACTATTGTATTGTAAAAAATGACAAGCAGGATGCTGTCCGAAAAACATGGAACAACTTACATGAACTGATGTGAAGTGAGCAGAAACAGCAATATTGTATGATGATCAGCTGTGAATGACTTACCTATTCTCAGCAATACAATGATTCACAACAATCCCAAAGAAATTATGATAAAAAATGCTATCTATCTCCAGAGAAAGAACAGATAGAGTCTGAATGCAGAAGTCCTCAGACAGGTACTATCTGTATGACCCTGAGCAAATCACTTAAGCTCTGCTTGCTTCAGTTACCTCATCTGTAAAATGAGGATAACAATAGTAGCTACTAAACAGAGTTATTATAAGGATATGATTAGATAATATTTGTAAAGCACTTTGTAAACCTTGAAATGTTAAAGGAAGTTGATGATGATTGATGATGATGATGACGCAGTTATTTTACAAGCATAAAGGTTCACATACTGGCAAAAACAGCAGACTTAAAGCAAGAGAGCCTGAATTCAAGTTCTGACACTGTTATTTCCTAGCGTTGTGACCTTGAGCTAGTCAATTTCAGTTTCCTCATTGGTAAAATATGATGAAATAGATGCATATAGCATTATATGAAAGTAGGAGAGGAATTATTAGATCAAATAATGATTAACTATCTGGTTAGGCTAGAATATACAGTGTGTAAGGGGTAATAGTGTTCAAGAGGAAAAGGTAGTTTGGAATGAGATTATGAAGGACCTTGGATACAGGCTAAGGAGTTTGCATTTTATCTTAAAAGCAAAGAAGAACCACTAAAAGTTTTTTAAGTAAGGAAGTAGACTACTCAGACTTATCCATTAGGAAGATTACTTGGGCAGTACAGTAAAGAATTAGGGGAAAGCATGGGGACAGTGAAAATAGGAAAATTCTATATACCACTTATGGATTACTCAGGCATCCTGGATTTGGGACTCCTGAGGTTTTGTTCTCTCTCTGTGAGGAACCAGCTATTTTGCCTCCAGCCTTTAGTCTAATGTTCAGTAAATGTAGATCTGGTAGCAGAGTGGATAGAGTGGATTGAGAGTCAGGAAAGCCTGAGTTTGAATCCTTTCTCAATGCTTACCTTCTCTACACAATGCTGGATAAATCACTTAACCCCACTCACCTCTGTTTCCTCATCTATAAAACTGAGATAGTAATAGTAGCTTACAAAGCAGGGTTGCTGTGAGCATCAGGTGACATAATACAGGTAAAATTCTTTATAAAACTTAAACTGTTATATAAATGCTAAAGTTACCATTACCATCTGATCAAGTCATGCATATGTGATTATGCAATGGATAGAACTCTGGGCCTGCAATCAGGAAGACCTAAGTTTAAATCAGACCTCAAACATTTATTAGCTGTGTGAGCCTGGGCTGGTCACTTAACTTCCTGTAAGTGTTCCTGTAAGTAACAACTGTAAGTTGAGGAAACTGAGGCAAACAAAAGGCATAATAAAAGCACCTACCCCCACGGGATTGTTGTAAGGATCATTGAGATTATATATTTTTAAAAGCATTTAGCACAGTGCTTGGTCCATAGTAGGTACTATAAAAATGCTTCCTTCACTTCCCAGCAAATCCTTGGGGCTCCTTATAATTTTGTTCAGTCCTTTCAGTCATGTTTGACTCCATTTGGGGTTTTCTTGGCAAAGATACTTGTCATTTCCTTCTTGTATTGTTAATGGGATATAAGATCTTCCCCACCCATTAATAGGCCTCACTGTGGAGCCCATTTAGGGAAGCTTGCTTCTAGGAAGGCTTTCACACCTTTTGCTAATTTCTAATTAGGCACTGAGTCAGGAGGATTGTGATGCCTTCTGGCTCTGAGAAGTGTATAAATACTCTAAATTGGTATTTTGCTTTGGGGGCTCACTTATGAGAAGGATCTTGTGATTCCCTGGATGGGATTCTTTGTGACCTTCTGTTCAGAGCTCCCTGCCTGTTCAGATGTAAAGGCTCTCTCCATCCAGGGATGTATGTAAAATGTCTAGCAATATTGCTTTGATTCAGGCAGTCAGAGTCCCCTCTGTTGGTCTTTATTTCTCGGCTTGTATTTTCTCTGAAATTCGGGGTGGGGACTTTTCTAAACTAGTGAATATAATTTTTTAAAAGATTTTTGACCCCTTAAACAATTATCTTTCCTAAAGCAGATCTAAAAACCTGTGCTAGCAGCCATCCTGGGTATGCCAGTATGGTTACTGCCACACTTTTCCAGCTCAGTTTACAGTTAAGGCCTACTTAAGTGATTGACCAGGATCACATGGCTAGTTAGTGTCTGAAGTCAGATTTGAACTCAGGATGATAAATCTTGCTGACTTCAGACCCAGCAATCTATATACTGCCCTACCCTGCATACACACACACACACACACACACACACACACACACACACACACACACACACACACACACTCAGCACACACTTTGATAATTTCTTTATGACTATTATCTCATTTGATCCTCATAGCAACCCTGGAAATTAGGAACTACAATTATCCCCATTTATAGTTGAGGAAACTATAAATAAAGAAGTTAAGATATATAGAGTACCTTTCCTCTATTGAATATTTCAGTTTTATCCTATTTATAGCTTGTTTGTACATAATTGTTTGAATGTCATCTTCCCATCAAACTATAAACTATTTGAGAGCAGTGTCTGCCTTTTACCTTTCTTTGTATCTCAGGTTTTACTTAAACTCTAAATAAAGAGGTTAAGTGACTTGCCCAGGGTCATATAGCTATTAAGTCTCTGAGATTGGATTTGAACTTGGGTTTTCCTGACTGCAGACCTAGTACTTTATCCATTATATCACCTAGCTACCTATATACAAATACTCACATGTTCACATATACATAGTATCTCCCAGTGGGAACATAAGCTCCTTAACAATTAAGGTTGTTCTATTCTTTGTATTTGTATCTTCAGCAATCAGCAAAGTCCCTTTTAAGTAGATACTTAATAAATAAATGTTCAATGATTGATTTCTCTACCTCAGTTTCTTCATCTGTAAAAATTAAGGGCTTGGTTAAAACAATACCTAGGATTCATTCCAACTCAAAAATTCCAAACCAAACACTTTGATCTACACTGCTCTGTCAGACCCAAGTGCCGACGTTGGCATCCATCACATTTAATAAGTCTCTTTCGCTCTGTGTATTCCCCTCCTCTTGTTCTGTCTTCTGACTCTCTCCTTCCTTATGCCTTGTGCGTTACCAGTCCATGAATTGCTTGAAGAGTGACAGACCTTATATGAACATAAAAGTGCCCATAATATTTATAACAACCAATAAAAAAGGATCACTGAAGAGATGTGTCAGGTTCAGCTTTTACTTGTGCCAATAATTTAACAATACAAGAAATAATAATATATAAAATCCAGAGGTTTCCTCTGAGCAGAACGGGCAATCAGAGGTAACTAAAATAGTTGTCAACACTCAATCACCATAAAATCAAAGTTATATAATATTGTCATTGGCTTATCCAAGGTAAACAAGGCATTTTGATGCCAAATATGCTAGGTTATGATCAGAAACCTAAAAAAAAAAAAAACTTCACTTTCATTTGATTCTTATATGATTGTTATCTACTTAGTGCAAAAGACAACTAGAAAATGATTATATTTGCTCTGGCAAATCATTTGCCACAGTTATCATTCACACTGCATATTTAAATGATATCAGGCTGACAGTGGTTGAAAGAGTCACCACAATGAACTTAAAGCATAGTTACTGTTTCCACCCACTCCTGTTCTCACTCCTCAGTGTGTACAGGGACAAAGCAGATCATAGACCATTGCAGAAATGTCATTTTCCTTTGGAATAGTGATTCTTTTTTCCTAAAGTTCTTAAGTTCAAAATGAGAGAGAGAGAGAGAGAGAGAGAGAGAGAGAGAGAGAGAGAGAGAGATGCATGTTTAGAAATTATACCAGACTAGTGGGGAGTCAACCTCCTAAAACCACTTCTAGTGTGACTTGCCCTTATCCCTGCATGTTTTATCTAAACCTGACTGGGGCAGCAAATTCAACTTCGAGAAAGTACAATATTATATGGGCTTTTTATTTGGAATTATTTGATTTGCAAATCGCAATAAGGTAATTTTAGTCTGACTTGAACTGATTCAGAGAATAACAATAAGTTAAGATTGCCTAACCCTTGAGAATGTTTTTAAAAGCAATGCATAATATATTTGGGAAATGTCTACCATGTTGTCAAAGTGAATGAGGTTCAGAAATGGACACAGAAAAATGTCATAATAATGAGTATACAACAAACCAGGTTGGGGGGTGGGGGCAAGAAAGAGATGGGCAAGTTCCACTTCCAATTTTATTCCATGTAGTTCAACTATTGAAAATCTAAGCATCTATCAAAAAAAAAAATCCTGGATGGTAATAATTATACTTATTTAACAAAAGGTATGTGCTTTCGCTCTCGCTCTCTAGTTCTCCCCCTCCTCCCTCCCTCCCTCCATTCCCCCTCCTATTCCTCTCTCCCTCTTTCCCTCCCGCTGTCCCCCAGCCCCTGTCCCTCTCCCACTCCCCTTGCCCCATTTATTCATTCTCTCTCTGTCTCTCTCTCTTCACAAGTAACATGTACTTTGTCTACTTTATATCTAAGAGGGAGCCTTCCTTAGTAACTTTGTAACTTAGTCTCAATGAACAGAGCACTGGCCTCACAATTCGGAAGACCTAGGTTGACACATAATGGCTTCCACAAAGTTCCAGCTAAAACCTACTTTCAATAGGAAGGCTTTCTTGATCCTCTTCAATTCAAGTGCCTTTCCTCTATTGAATATTTCAGTTTTATCCTACTTATAGCTTGTGTTTTACATAGTTGTTGGAATGTCATCTTCCCATTAAACTGTGAGCTATTTGAGAGCAGTGTCTGCCTTTTACTTGTCTTTGTATCTCAGGTGGTTAGCATAGTGCCTGGCACACAGTAAGCACTTTATAAATGATTATTTTCTTTCTGTGACCCTGAGCAAGATATTTAACCTCTCAATGCTCCAGCAAGCCATCTGCTTAAGACCATAACTTGCAAATTCCTTACTAGGATCTCCCTACCCTGATAAAATCACAATTTGAGTATTAGATATTTTACAATCCACATTTCTCCCTTTACTAAGCTATGTTTTTTTTTTTTTTTTGGGGGGGGGGTCATAAGAACCTGGAAGTCACACACAGATACCATTCCAGAGATCTCACTTGCAATCTACTGGGACACAAAAGTGGATCCCAGGTTCCCTTGACCTGTGGAGGAATGCAAGTGCGTTCCCACCTGGTTTGAGGTTTTCCCCCTCTTGTGTCATGAAGCAGCATTGGAGGAGCTGAGGGAAAAGCAACAATAACAACAGCAACATCATTCGACTCCGCTAATGAGAAAGTCTATAATCAGCATGGCTATACAGACAGGTATCACTGCCTAAAAGCCATGATGAAGATCAAACCTGACATTGCAAAGACCAGAGAGATTCCAGAAGCATCAGCAGTGCAGTATTTGAAGGGAGTGTTGGGGGGGGGGGGTAAAGGTGGAGAAAGAGACAGAGCCCCAAAAAGAGACAGATAGAAAATGATAGAAAAAGGGATGGAGAGACAAAGAGAGACAAAAGCAGGGTGAGAGAGACAGAGACACAGAGAGAAGTGATCCTATGGGGAGAGAACATGGGTCTCTTCTGTGTCATGAGAATCCATTGGGATACAACTGCTTTTTCAGTTTTTACTATTCCATGAAGACCTTCCAGCTAGCTCATGGAAGCCCATATTAATCTTTCTTTTATCTAAACTCACTCTTTTGGGGGGCAGGGAGAATTTGGAGAAAAGGAAGGAAGCTAGGGCCAGAAAATCCAGGAATAACAATAACAAAAAATAATACATGGTTAACATGGTATAGTGCAAAACATTCTGGATTTGGAGTCAGAAGGCCTGACTTGAACCCCAGCTAGGACACTAACTGTCTTTGTGACAATAGGTCATAAACTCTCTGATCTCACTGTCCTTATCTGTAAAACGGATCATTTTACAGATTATAACATATGTACTGACTACTCACTTAGTTTGTTGGAAAACACCTAATAATTACAACGTAAGTAAAATGCTTTTTAAATATATTATTATTCCTATTATTATTAGTATCATTTTATTCAATCTTTCCCACAGTCCTATGAAGTAGGTAATAGAAATAGCATTACTCCCAGTTTATCAGTGAGAAAACTGAAGCCCAAAAACATGGACTAATTTGCCCAGTCACACAGCTGGTCAGTAGCAGAGCTAAAGCTTGAGCCCAGATCTTCTAAAATACAAATGAGGGCTCCTTCCATTATTCCATACTGTCTAAATGAGATGCACAAGGTAGGTTATACAACAGCAATATAGCAAGTTAACAGAAAGTATATTTAGAAACACAAATCAAAGACAAGAAAAGACAATGTGTCAAAAAAATTGGGTAGGCAAGTCACATTCAGACAATACATAAATGGTGACATTAAGGAACCAAGCATACAAGGAAATATGAACTAGGACACATATACCAATGATTAATGGTTAAAAGTCTAGAAAAGCAAAAGAAGCAAAGGAATTGAAGGAGCAAGAGGAAAAAAAAACACAAGGTACTAAGGAATAAGGTGCCAAGGAAAATTTCTTGCCACACTTGGGCTGATTTCAGCTAGGTAAGTAACTAACTTAGCCAGGACATGGGTAGCACAAAGTCAAAAATCAAGAACAGGTAATTGAGAAAACCTGACCAGAAAGTGGAATGTGGGTGTGGCACGAAAGTGAAGCTCCCAACATTATTGGTCAATCATTTGCACACAATTACATTCTCAGTCTAGTGGACTAGGAGGATAATACAAATTAAAGTCAGATGGAAGATAGCATGGTACGTTGAAACAAGTGCTGGATTTGGAGTCAGAAGATGTTGGTTCAAATTTTTAATGCTTAATGCTTACTTCCTGTGTGACCTCAGCAGATTACTTAACCACTCTAGGGCTTAATGTCCTCATCTGTCAAATGAGAAGATTGAACTAGATGGCCTCTAAGGTGTCTTCTAGCTCTAAACCTATGATTCTACTATCCTAAGGTAAGAATTTTTATTTGAATAGGCTAAAGGATAACAAAAGAAAGAGTAATGCCAAAGATCAGCTAAGAGACCTCAGCTCTCCTCTAGCTAGCAGAGTAGATACTGCTGGCTGGTGCCTGCATCACAAAAGAGCTAAAGATAGCTCCTGGCACTATAGCCTAAAAGGCCAACAAACACTGCTTTCTAATGGAACAAAATATATTACTGTTGAAAACAGAAACTGGCAGCAAAAAGCAACATGAAAATATATTTGTAAGAAACTGGCAGCTCTGCAGTTTTGGTAGTTTGAGTTGACCTGGCTTGAGTTCACTGCCTATGTAACTGTTTAGACAAGCACATTCATTGTCACATATATTTCTTTTGCTTATCCCATTATCCATTGGAGGTATGGTAACCTATGAAAAAATATACATCTTAAATGTATGGAAGAAATTTTTTTTGCCGTTATTTTGCTATGCTATACAATTAAATCTCTTGCTTTGAATGAATGTTTCCTCTGGTTAGCCTAACATTAGTGGGGAACCTATGACCTTGAGGCCACATGTGGCCCTCTAGGTCTTCAGCTGTGACCCTTTGATTGAATCCAAATTTCACAGAACAAAGGGATAAATCCCCTTTTGTTCTGTGAATTTTGAATTTAGTCAAAGGGCTACACTTAAGGACCTAGAGGGTCACATTTAGCCTCAAGGCCACAGTTTCCCCATCTCTACTAAAACTAAATATGCCAATGGGTCTTATAACCAACCATTTTGCATGAATATTTATGTGCAAAGTATTTGGAACCTAGGGTAATTTTGTGAAGGAGAGGGCTAGATATTATTCTATCACACTATACCTTACCTCCCCCAAAGACTATAAGCTACTTTTGGGTAGCAACTATATATTTGCATTGTCTAGGCTGAGGACATTAACAGAGAAATTCTGAAAATTATTTGTTAATGTAGACCCTTTGTTACATGAAAATTCTATTAACCTTTTATAAATCCTTCCTCTTTTTCTAAAACCAAATAAATTCCAAAATATCAAAGACAAAACTTATCCTGTGCAATATCTTTCTAAAATTTTTCAGTGTGCCTTGAGATATTTTTATATATTTTTAAAAATTCAGATCAGTATATTTTGGTTGATTATTCTTCTAATTTTAAACTTTTTCAATTAAAACCTTCCCCAATCCCACCCAAAAAATGAATTAAGTACAGCAAACATTTTAAACTTCTATGTAAGCTAGCAATCATTATAATACTTAACATTTGAAGACTATATATATAGTGCATATGTATATACATATATTTATCTTTCTGCTTAAACTTATGTGATATGACCTGACTAAATATTACAACATTTGAGATTTTTAATTGTTCCTTTCAAATTATTCATTCAAATATGTCATACATTGTCATGAATCTCAGTGCTAAAACAAAATAACTTCTGTGAGTTCTTATAACAAAAACAAAGAATTAAATAATCACTTCAATTATATCAAAATTATTAAATACATTACCAAGATAACATAAATTCACTGGAGGTTAATTTATTGTTGGAAAAAGAAAAGGATAGCTCCTTAATTCTATATTTTAACTCAGATGATGGCCATTGTAAGAAAACCTTAAAAATCTGAAATTTGTAAACTTCTTATGCAAAATAGTTAAGCTTTCATGACCCTCCCCCATATTAGCAGCTGAAAAGACTGAACAGTTCTAAGGAAGGTGATACCCATTCAGAGGTCTTAATTGGGCTTAGCTTTTAAGGTTATCCATAAAACAAATATACTTTAGATATGTCTACTAACTCAAAATTGAAAGAAATAGCTAACTTTTTAAATCTTTTAAAATTAAGAATACTTTCTGCCACATTCAGTATCCACCAGAACAAACTTTACCAGTTGCCTACAATTTTATTTCCAGAGATAAAACCTTAACATTACCAAGCAGTACTTAAAACTTAAATACACTCCCTCTGACTTTAAAATCCTTTGAGAGGATTCTCGGAAGATAAAGGAGTAGGTCAGAAAATTCCAAGCTCTCAACATTTTCCCCCACAAAAGAGTTAAAATAGTACCTTAGGGCAAACAAAGTGTGGTTGGAGATAAATAAGAATAGGGGTATAATGGGGTCCTCCTGGGACAATTTGAGAAGATCTGAAGAAAAATCCCAGGAGGAGGTTTGGCTCCCGGGAAGAGTAAATACCTCCAGGTTAGGTTCCCCTTTAACAACAGGCAGCAAGTCCTGGAGTTAGTTGGTTTGAGAGGCTGAGCTAGGCCCCAGCCCCTGGAACTTTTACACCTGGATAGTGAGGGGAGTTGGGTGGTTGAGCCCAGGAAGTTTGAGAGAACTTAGGCTGCTAAGGAATGCCAGACCCACCTGTGTTCCAAAGAGTAGCAGGGGTGAGAAGGAACCAGCACAGGCCCTGTGAGTGCAGAAGCAGTGGGGAAGAAAGCCTTTGACTGTGGGCACTTACAGGGGGTTGGAGTTTAGACTTTGATTCCAGGATAGAGGGGAGAACTGAAGATCTGGGGCAACAGGTACCATTTCCCAAACCCCAGGGCTGGAGGTAATTACAAAAATTAAGCTATTACCACAAAAAATGCACAGGCAAAGGAGAAAGAATCCAACAATAGAAAGCTATTATGGGAATAGAGATAACCAGGGTTCATCTTCAGAGAAGAATACTGAAGTAAAGAAACCCCCAAAGAGTAACATAAAATGGTCACCTGCCCAAGAAGAATCCATAGAAGATCCTTATAAAGACTTCAAAAATCAAATGACAGAGATGGAGAGGAAGAAAGGTATAATCCAAGAAAAACAAGAAGGGTATGAAAGAAAAGTCAACCAATTAGAAAAGGAGACCCAGAATCTTAAGGAAGAAAATGACACCTTAAAAATTAGAATTGGGTAAAGTGAAGCCAGTGAAATTATAAGAGATTAAGAAAGAATTAAACAAAATATGAATAATGAGAAAATAAACGATAAAGTGAAACATCTTATAAGAAAAACAGCAGATTTTGAGAATAGATCAAAAAGAGAAAATATAAAAATAATTGGACTAACTGAAAGTTGTGATAAAAAAAAGGCTCTTTATACAATAATATAAGAAATAATTAAATAAAATTGTCCTGAAGCATTCAAACAAGGAGGGAAAGTAGAAATAGAAAAAATCCATTGATCACCACTTAAAAGAGATCCTATGAGGAAAATTGATAGGAATATCATAATGAAATTCTGAAACCCACAGCTCAAGAAAAAAATATTAAAAGTATCAAGATTAAAACAATTTAAATATGATGCTGTCACAATTAGAATTACACAAGACCTAGGAGTGGCTAGGTGGTACAATGAGTAGAACACCAGCCCTGGAGTCAGGAGGACCTGAGTTCAAATCCAGCCTCAGACCTTAACACTTACTAGCTGTGTGACCTTGGGCAAGTCACTTAACCCCAACTGCCCTCCAAAAAAGCAAAAAAAAAGAAAAAGAGAGAATAACACAAGATCTATCAGCAGAGACATTAAAGGACCACAGGTCTTAGAACACAACATATTGAAGAGGAAAAGAACTGGGGCTCCAGCCAAAAATATCATACCCTGCAAAGTTAAGTATTATCCTGAATGAAAAAAAAAATGTACATTCGATAAACTCTCAGACTTTCAAGACTTTGTTAAAAATAAATCTTGAACTTAATAGAAGGTTTGACATAGAAGAACCAAGAGAAATATAATGCACATAACAAAGACTGATTATAAGGGATCCAGAAGGACAGACTGTTTACTTTTATATATGTAAAATGTATGTCTAAGATTCTTATCAGTAGTTGGGTAATTCACAAGAAAGATTGGTGTAAACCTGAGTATGATGTGAATTTTTAAAGTAAAACCATTTAGTTCAAAAGAGTAATTATTTTATACAAATGAGGTACAAAAGGAAGAAGTGATAAAGAGGAATTAGATGTGGGAGAAGGGCTGGTAGTTCTGGTAACCTGCTTTCATCATAATGGGTTTAAGAGGGAACAATACATATATATTTAGAAGAGTATAAAAGTCTTATAAATTCAGAAGAAATAACATGGTAGGGGCATAGGGAGTGGGGAAGGGACAAGGGGGGAACTTTAGAGGAGAAGGTGAGGGAATAGGTAAAATAGGGATATAGTAGAGTGTTTAAATTTGTGGGAATGGGAAGATGGGGAGGGATGTTTGGAGAGAGGTAAGCAAGTCATAGCAGGGCAAGGTAGTGGGTAGAAGTAAAGTAGATGAGGTAGGAAGGATAGGAAACAAGATACACACAACATAAAAACAAAGATCAGGAGTAGAATAGCTTGGGAAAGTATATGTTGATATATGTATGTATACATGTATATGTGTATGTATATAGCTATAGAGAAACATATCTAAATTTTAATGTGGCCTTTTGGGGGGGGGGAGGTGAGAAGAATAAAATAAAAAAGTGCACAGCAGAGAACAAAAGAGAACTCATGAGGAAGCAAAAAAAGATGGACAAATCTCAACACAATGAGTATTATTTATCATATAAACTTTCTTGAAATGAAAATTTATTGTTGCACATTTTGAATTGTCTCTTATGTTCTGCTATGTACATGACATGCTTTTTTTTCTTTCTAACTTTGTTTTTAAGTTCCAATATTTAAGTTTGTGATATGTTTTTATTTCTTTTCTCTGCTCTGTATTTGTGTTCTGGCATTGGAATCTAAAATAAAATCTTGTAAGAAATAAAAAGTTTGCCTTTTCTCCACTTTACCTCCACCCTCTACATTCCTCCAACTTATTTCAAAAGAAAAAATTGAAATTCAACAGTAATATGGACATTGGCTTTCCTTATGCTGACAGAAGCCATTTGCCTCCTCCTCCACAACCCCTTCTAGTGTTTCTCATGCCTTATTATTATTTATATTCATTTTGTGCAATTTATATTGCCCATTGCTACTAGGGGTGGGGTACAAACAGATATGACTGGAGTTCAAAAGCTTTGTACCTTCCCTTTTTTTCCAACTCCAACATTTCTGATGTGTGAAAGAAAATCTTGTGACTGTGTTTTGGGCACAATCTTGCCAGAAATGATTTGTATCAATTTAGATTGTTCTTATCTAAGAATTTCTCTTTAGAGAGAAGGGTTCAGTCTCCATTTGACAGGAAAAAAAATCTCTAAAACAACTTGGAGTGAGAAAGACCTGAGTTCAAATGCTGGCTTAGTCACTTACTAGCTGTGTGACCTTAGGCAAATCACTTAACTTCTGCCTCAGTTTTCTCATCTGTAAAACTGGGTCAATATGGGGCAGCTTGGTGGCACAGTGAATAGAGCACTGTCCCTCGAGTCAGGAGGACCTGAGTTCAAATGCGGCCTTAGACACTTAACACTTACTAGCTGTGTGGCCTTGAGCAAGTCATTTAACCCCAACTGACCTGCCTTCTCCCCTCCAAAAAAGCCAAAAAAAAAAAAAACATACACACACACACACACACAGACACACACAAAACACAAAAACAAAAAACCTGGGTTAATAATAGCACCTACCTCACAGTTTGTTGCAAGGATCAAATGAGAAAATATTTACAAAGCACTTTACAAACCTTAAAGTTCTAAATAAATGTTAGCTTTCATAATAATAATAACTATTACTTCTATTATTTAGCATTTCATTCTTTATGAAGCACTTTACTTACAATGAACAGTTTGTTGGACAGTGTAACTACTCCAAATTTCATCTTAAGTATGAGAAGGTCTAGGCTCTAAGTCAAGGTTCTTGCCTACAAAATCCTTGTCACAAATGTATTAAGTTCCAGAGCCAGGACTTGAAAATCATATCTTCTAATTTTATAACTGGTGTTCAGTCGATTATACCCTGCTTCCCAGTTAGGTGAAAGACTGAAAATAGTCACTTTAGCTGCAGCATTTAATGTACTATTAAATAAATGTCAATATCATGTTATAATTAACAAAATGTTTTCTCATAAAAAATTATCTCTAAAGCAAGACATTTTGGAGTTATACTTAAAATAGTCCTGAATGATTATTAAAATTCCACAATGGGATATCTGTGTCTTGACTCATCACCATCACCAAAGTAGTTTTCTCATGGAATTTCTTCTACACTCATGGGTTCCTGAGTTCAGAGGTCTCTTTTGGTCTAAAAACTGATTTGCCTTAAAAAATTAATGTGATGACACATGGCATCACATGCTTTATATCCAGGGACAATTCAGTAGTTCAAGGACCAAGATTATTAGTTACTGACCTCTCCTAATTGAAGGAAGAAATAAATGGAACTCAGGAACCCTTATATAGATACAAATAAATACCCTCTTCTATAGATTATGGTTTCAACAGTGTGACTGGTCATATGGCCAAACTTCCTACTATGCCTTTCTGAGGCTAATGGATTAACATCCATACCCTTTGAACTTCAGCTCCCTGCTTGCTTATGGCTTAGAAATGCCTTAAGAAGTACTAAGTACGCTGAAAAGGGAAAGGGTGAATCTGGCTGCCAATGGCATTTCAGATATCATAGAAAGGCCCTTTTTCCTTTTGTTTCCCTCCCCCTTACTATAGTGGGATTTGCATTTTACTCTAATTTCTTCTGGACATCCTGGAAAAAGAAAATACTCTTGGTTGAAGACTTGAAGAAGTTGATACATCTAAGCAACTTTTACTAGAAGTAATGTGAGAAATTCTTTGTTTTAAACAACAAGGGATCAACTGAGATAACTCTAAGTTTTCTTTTGTTAGATAACATCTTCAAATTTAATCCAGCAAGGAAGCAAGAATTTTTACTCTACCACACGGAATAACCCTACTGTTTTAAGTAAACATATTCTTATCAAGTAAGCTAGCAACACAACTCAATTTAGGAAACATTTTTGAGTAAGAGCTCATTAAATGGAAATCTATAAAGGACTTCTCATTACTTTACTAAAAAAAACCCAAGGGCTAAATTTTGCCCATTTTGTGTTTTTTTTATACAATTCCATTTATGTGGAAATATCTACAAAATTTATAAAGCAATGCTAAACTAATTTTTACATTAATTATAATATTTAGTTTTATAGCTTTTAAAGGTCTGTACCTAAAAAGTCAAGTGATAGAGGTGGAAAAAAGAAAAATGGGCAGATAGGTGGTTCAGTGGATAGAGTGCTGGGCCTAGAATCAAGAAGACCCGAATTCAAATCCAACTTCATGCTGTGTGACCTGGAAAATTCACTTAACCCTGTTTGCCTCAGTTTTTTCATCTGTAAAAATGAGCTAAAAAAGGAAATGGTAAACTACTCCAGTATCTTTGCCTCCTCCACCCACCAAAAAACCCAAAATGGGGTCATGAAGAGTCAGGTATAACTGAAAACAACTGAGTGAAAACAAAAAGAGGGTTCCTCCTTTCCTACATCCTCTTCATGCTAAGAAGGCAAATCACAGTCATAGAAAATTTGAAATAAGAGGGAATTTCCAACCTCTTATCAATTAATAACTCAATCAATCATTATTTATTAAGTGCTTCAATGTATCAGGAACTATGCTAGATGTTCAGGGGAAAAAAAGATAATGCAAAACTCACTCACAAAATCACATACAACAACCTGGACAGATCTGTTGAAATGCTTTTGATGACAAAGTACTCACTACTACAACCTATCACACAGCTTGTCCATTCTAATTGTTACAAAGTACTTCCTTTAGTTCAGCTTAAGTCTACTGAGAGCAAGACATCTAAAATCAATTTACCCAAAGGCAATTTACCTCAAAGCACAAGGTCAATTGTTTAACTAGCTATGCATTCACTTAATTTTTGTACCATATATTACCATCTGGTTTATCTTTTCCCAAACTTAATAGACTATAATCTTTATGGTAGAACTATGTCATTTTTCTCATTTTTTTAAATCTACCACTTAGCACAGTGTAGGGCCCCTAGTTGGTTCTTAGTAAGTTTGTTGATGTGAATCACAGAATCAGAATTTTAGAATTTGAAGAGACAGAGACCATCTAGCCCAAACATTTCTCAAAAAAGAAAAAAAAATATCTCCATATATATTAGATAGTCATCTAACCTTGTTTTAGCAACATCTGATAAATGGAAATCCACTCTCTCCCTAATATTTTTAGACAGTTATAGAAGTTCCTTTTTCCAGTTCCTAGATTTGTGAATGTAACTATACTTTATTAACATATAATGCTATCCCAATCCACCCTTTTACCACCCCAGACATATTCCAGTCAAAGCTTTACTTCTATCCAAGTCTAAGCAATATCTGATGTTAAATTTGCACCCTTGTGTTACAACCTCTAATTCTTCTTGTCCAAACATTTGTATATAGCTATTTGACCTAGTCTCATCTGTTATTCTTTTCCATTCACACTATGTGGTATCTAGTTTAATGAATATAAGTAGAAAGTCTTCTCCCTCATCCTTTATACAGAACACCAAACAAACATATTCTTACTAATCTTTACTATATGCACTCTATCCCTGGCCAGGTATCTGTCATCCCTATATTTTAAGTCATAGTCAAGAAATCCAAATTCCATTCTCAGAAACTACCTTTTTAGACAGTTGTTCACTTCATTTTTCTCTGCTACATCCCTTGCTATGAATAAACATCATTGAGGAGAACACAACATGTAACTATACTCTTCAATTCTTGAAGAAGGCAATATTTTCTAGGTTACTTCAAAGAATGTCAGTTATCCATGTCATCATAGGCATGTATAGAGTGAGTCAGATGTGCCCATGCTTTAAATGTCTATGGTAAAAATATACTTTTACCAGTCCTAGGAGATTCTGCACTATGTATTAGGGTACGTATTCCAGGAAGACAATACACATTTCTATTGTGGATAAAACACTGGGCCTGTCAGGAAGACCTGACTTCAAATCCAATCTCACACACAAACTAGCTGTGTGGCCCTGGACAAGTCATGTAATCCTGTTTGCATCAGTTTCTTCACCTGTAAAATGAGCTGCAGAAGGAAATAACAAATGACTGCAGTATCTTTGCTAAGAAAAGCCCAAATGGGATCACAAAGAGTTGGACACAACTGAAATGACTGAAGAACTATTGTTGTTTGAGCAAAACACTGGCTTGTTCCTAGTAATAAATAATAGCCACCATTACTTTTCTCTTCTGCTTAATTTTCCTTAAACCTGCCCTTTCTCCTTCATTTTTCTCCCCCAGAACCTAAAAAGAAAATCTGCACTTAGAGCTTGTTCTCCTTTAAATTATCCTCAGTTTCTCTCAAACTTATCAAATATAATTAATTGGTGACCTTCTTCACAATGGATAAAACCCACGAAATTACCTTCTCAATATCTTTCTTTTTCCTTAACCTAATTCTGTGGCCTTTTCCCATTCTTTCTTTTACAATTTACTCCCAAAGGATACAGAAGTTCCCTTGCATGGAATTACTTCACTTAAAATCTATAGACTTAAAAATCAAATGGTACTATGAAATGCAATTCATACTTCTCAAACACATTATTTTGGTACTTAGTAATTTAATATCTCACAGGATTACCTATTTGATAAATAACTGCCAACTATCCCCAGGAAATATTACTTAGCATTATTAAGTATTATTTGTTCCTTTCCTTTTTCTTCACACACACACACACACACACACACACACATGTGCAGTCATGCACACACCCTTAGCAATATTGGTTCTGTAATAGGCATTCAACAAATATTTTTGAAATGAACTGAAGTCCAAAGCAAACTATTTTAAACCAGTTTTTTGGCTACACTTGGTTAATATATTTAACACATATGTAATACATATATTTAAGCTATACTCACTGAACAAATATAAAGAAAAATAACACTTCCTGGTAAAATAAAATTCCCTAACCTTCTGGAAAATAAATGCAGCATCTTCTCTGAGCTTAATCACTCAACACCCACTCACACTGATGAGCCAGATCCCCATTGACTTCTACTCTTTTGGGACTTTTAGGGTCATTGTAGCAAAGGCCCGAACCCCCAGTGGTATGGCCCACATTATCAAGGAATCAGTTGGACTCCTATAATTTTTGCAAAAGAGATTTACTGAGAAGATTTAGATTTAGTAAGAACAGTTAGAACAAAATAATCCTCCCAAACTGAATTGCTTTGCATTGTACTCTTGCATTGTACACATAAGATACAGGGAGAAAGTAAGCTTGAACTCAAAGTACAAAGATAGGTACATGAGTACAGAACATATAGGACCAAGGGTATCTCACAACTGCCCCCATAAGTCCCTTTTGCTTTTGTAGCATCTTCATAAGGTTCCTTTCAGGTTTAGCTCTATTTTGGGATCCAAGAATTAGTACTTTTCTAGATTCTATAGCTGACACTACTTTCTCATATTAAGAGGTCATTATTTGGGAAGTTGTCACCATTCTTAGGTGACTGTTTCCACATTTATTGGCAACTTTTACCTCAGTCATCAGCCACTACATGCCACTGTGACTATCTCTGAATGTCAGTGATACTCCTGGCTATCCCAAATGTATACTATCCTCTGGGTATTCCCCTTTTGGCATACCAATTCATTGAAGATCAGGAAATAATAAACACAAAAGAAACCTAGGTATCATTGTTCATGGACACATAGTGGCTGTGTAGAAGGCATGACAGATTTCCTTCCCCCTTCATGGAAGCTCATAAAATGCCTTGCCTCACTTGTCAACAGAAAGGGAAAAAAAGACTGATATGGGTCAGTCAGCCCTTTCTGATGTGTACTCAGTTTTATGTTAGCACTTTCTGAGCCATCAGTGCTTCTGACTATAGAAACAATTAGCAGACTTTTTATAATCACAGAGTTCCAGCCCATCAGTTACACATGACTAGGAACAGGCACCCAAAGTTCAACATATTGGATTGGAACCAACAGGAAGGTTCATGTTTTGTATAACCCAACAAAAAGTGCAAATATGAGTATCCTCTGGGACCTCACTGATCAATCCCCTATTACACAAAGGTAAACTCAAATGATATCTAATTGCCACAAAAGAGAATGCTATTTTGAAATAATAATTCACAGTCATTAATAAATTCCAAAGGTAATTTGTTTCTAGGTTTCTGATCTTCACTTGGATTTAGAGATTTGTAACAATTGTGCATAATGAAAAATTATATTTTCATATAGGAATACCATGTATAAGCATGTAAATAAATTGCTTAGCACTGCTCACATCCACCAAATAATTGTCCTGATTGGTCAGAATGCATATCCATATAAATTATAACAGTATATCTATAAATTTTAAGCTTTCAAAACTTTTTTTTAGAAATACAAACAGTGACTTCCAGTAGCTACTATTTTGCTGATGCTTGCCAACAGGAAATGTATTCTGATGCAACAGAGTAAATAATTATAGTTCACTTTGGGAGATTCCTAACAAAATAGTATATCTTATAGAACTGTCTCGGTATTGCTGTACTGTTTTGGAAGTTATGTTAGGAGCAATTTAATTAATCATATGTTAAATTTGATTTTGCAACTTGCTCTAAAATGCTCCTATCTGTATCAAATATTCAGATATCCTCACTGAAGTCCATGTCACAAATGTCCAAGTGTAATCTGAACTCCCTGATAAGAGAAATAATGAAAAGCAAAATAAAAAACAACTAAAAGATAGTTCTTATTTCCTCCAGAAAGCACAATGAACTACTCTTCTCTACAATAATATATCTAGAATATTGGCAAATCCAGTAGATTTGATTGACATAACACAAAAGCACTCTAAACAAACCTAGTGCTAAAAAACATCATTATCATAAGCATATTTGTGATCATTTTTTTCTTTTAAGCAGGTAAGGGAAAGCTTCAAGATATCACGCATACTCATTTACATACAGTATCATTTTATTGAATTTTTGCAAGGTGTTAATTAAAAGTTTTAATGAATGTTAATCATCTGTCAATTTAATTGACAATTTCTGCTCAACCATATGCTTCACTTTTACACCTGTAAGGTTTTTCAACTCACTCCTTTAAATTGTTTTACTATCTTAACATGGTATTAGTATTAATATTTAGGAAACAAAATTTCTGCAATGTGGAGTACAATTCTCTTAGAGTTCATTTTTGGGATTTCTTAGCTCCTTCAGACAAGGTGTGACTATAATATGTTGATTGTTTTTTATTTTTGCATGGATGCTGAACCTCAAAAATAATGCCCTTTGAATTTATTATCTCTTTATACTTCATTCTTAGAAAACTTAAAGTACTCTAGTGTTCGTGAAAGTTGAACAATAATGGACTTGGAAATTGAGCAGAGAATTGGGTTTCAGGGGTCCAAGAATCTAATTTTATCTCATGTATTTGCTTTACAATCTTGGATCTTTTAACAGCTCTATAGTTCAGTGTGGTTTTATGTGTGAACATATGGTTCATATGTAAAATTAGGAGAAAACACAAGATTTGAGAAGGTTTAAGTGATATTTTTAATATTATGAATTTGCTACAAAGGACTTTTACACTATATGAAACATCAGTGCACTGGGGAGGGAAGGGTCAAGCAGATACTTTCTCTGACAAACTTAGATCTTGATCAGATAAGACAAAAGTAAATGAGCTTTATTGGAGTACTAATGCTAATAATATGGCTTTTGTCCCTTTTATGAGGTGACTATTAGAATACAATGAAAACAAAATGATTAAAATATCTACAGATAAAATATATTTCTATCTAAAAGTAACAGAAAAATATAAATGTTATAAGGCATCAGTTATCAAAAGCAGAAGATTCAGCCTAAATTAATCCTTTCTATATAGTTGGCAACATCATCAATCTTAAGGGCATTAATCAGTAAAAGTTCTAGTTTGCAAGGTTGGAGTGGAAGTAGAAAAAAGAGAATCTTGTTTGCACTGCTTGAACCTTGAACTATTCCACCAATACCATGGTTGTGTAAAACTGGGGACTGTCACCTATTGAAAAGAATGTTTAGTCCTAAGTTCTAGTCATAATTCCACCACTAACAGCTCTGTGACACAAAACAAGCCATGAGAGCTGGAGTCAGGAATGTGTAGTTTTGATCCCTACCTTAGACTCTGAATTTTTCTATGACATTAGGCAAGTCTTTTGACTTCTTTAAAACTCCTTTCCCTCAACTGTAAAATGGAGATTATAATAGTACTTACCCCACAGGTTTTTTGTTGTGGGGATCAAAGGAAATAACTCACTATATAATTGTCTATTACAACTAACACCACCATCACTACCATCATTACCACTACCACTACGATTACTACTTACTACTACTATTACTATTTGTTTTTGTCACATGAATATTATAAGTTAAAACCAATATAATACATATGACCTCATTTTGAGAATACAAATGTTATATGAATCATATATATATATATATATATTTCTGTTCATTCATTGGTCTTTGGGCAGGCACAAACACAGGGAATCTTCCATTAGCTTTATATGGAAGTAAGAAAATTCATCTTTTCTTGATGAGACATCTGCATATAGCAGGGCTCTCTTTCTACCATGTCTCTAAAGGGAGCAAGGATTCATCTGTTCAGCAGAGCTGAAAAGAGGGAAATAGGCTGATTATTACATAGTTGCATTTGTTTTTATAACAGAATAGCCCAAACTGTTCTACTTTTTCTTCAGTTGAAATAGCAAATACAAACATATGGGGTTTTTGTTTGTTTGTTTTGGGCTGAACTATCTACAAGAAAGAAAGTTAATACCAGTTGTACTGGTGGTTTTTGTGGTATGACTTGAACTGATCACTCAAAATGGGTAAGAGACCACAACTCAGTTTCCACTGGCCACCAAACAACCACTCGTGGTAATGAGGTCTTTACTTCTTACCAGTTTCTTTTTCATTTCATATGTATTTGAGTGTGTGTTTGTTTTTTGATGTTGTTATCATGCCAAAGAATAAAAATGTCCATTTTCTGACATCTTAGCAGCAGAAGTTCAAGTTGGCTTATGTAAACCAACATCTTTATGAATTTATCTAAGTCATATTGTATCATGGTGGGGCAGAGAGAGAGTAAGCTAGAGATATGAATATTTAGCCCATCAGTTTTCTTTGATGCTTGAATGTCCCAAAACTCTTTTTTTTTTTAAAAAAAACAAACAATATTTTATGAGACCAAGAAGAAAGAAAGGCTGGGGCGGGGGAAGGTAATCAAACAATATTGTCCTTCATGATAATCAATGTAGTACACTATTTTTGAAGGAAAAAAACTGGTCTTTGTTCATTCAAAGACAAGATCATTTCTTCTCTTTGCTTAGTGGCATTTTTTGGTCTTAAATGTTAAAACTAGATACCTAAGGTTAACTCCAACAAACTCTGAGGAAGATTCAGCTAAAGCAATTGTTTCATTTTCCTTTGAGACATAGAATAGGGGCAAGAATATGACTTATTATATAATATTTTCATGGGTGGGGAACCTGTGGCCTCAAGGACACATGTGACCCTCTAGGTCCTCAATTGTGTTTTTTTGACTGACTCCAAACTTCACAGAACCAATCCCCTTAATAAAAGGATTTGTTCTGTAAAACTTGGACTCAATCCAAAGGACTACACTTAAGGATTTAGAGGGCCACATGTGGCCTTGAGGCCACAGGTTCCCCACCCCTGACCTAAATAATTAGGGAGGGATGAACTACATTAACATAAAAAATGGCAAAAGTATTCTTTCTTTCATGCACTTTTCTCAGTCTAGAGCTTATTCTGTTGCCTTAGTAGTGAGGCATTCCCTTTATGGCAAATACTAACAGGAAATTTTCTAAATCAGGAGGTCTTAGCCTATGCAAACACTAAAGTCTGACAAGGCCTTCCAGCTTGGTAAAGCATAATCATTTTAATTACCAGTTAATTTAGGAGCAGAGTGATAACTATTAGAAGTTAAAAGAGTTTCCTAGTGGTTAAAACAAGTTTCAACATGATTCCAAGTTCTGTCTATAAGTACCTCTCTTTCTCTCTGTGTCTCTCTCTTTCTCTGTCTCTCTCTGTCTCTCTCTCTCTCTCTCTCTCTCTCTGTCTTTCTCTGTCTCTGTCTCTCTCCATCTCTCTGTCTCTCACTCACTCACACACACATACACATACACGCTCACACATGTTTACACTCACACACATAACAAGAGTAAAGTTTCTCTCTGGTGTTTCTGAGAGGAGTCACTGTCAATAGAACTCCACTTTCATGTGAGGACATATGAAAATCTAAAATTAAATTAAACAATGCCCTACCCAGAAGTCAGCTTTCAAAACCATCTCTGGAGAACCTAAAATGGTTTTGTAGAAACAGTCCTGAGCAGGGATTCAAGACCTGGCCTTAGATTTGCTGCTTTAGCAAGCCTAGTTGCTGGCTAGTTGTGGGAACATGGGCAAATGATTAAATTTATATAGGATTCAGTTTCTTCTTCCGTAAAAGTTGTACTCTATGAAGTGATAGAATTAAAGCTAGAAGGTACCAGAGAAGTCATGTAGTCCAATATTCTCATTTTACAATTGAGGACACTGAAGCCCAGTGAGATTCTATGACTCAACCAGTAAGTGTCTGAGGTAGGATTTGAATCCAGGGTTTCCTAACTCCAAGACCAGTGTTCTATTCACAACACTAGAAAACCTCCAATCTTTCTTCCAGCTCCAACATCCAATTTATTATCTTTCAAATGCACAGCTCTTGGAGATGTTGAAAAATACTACTAAAAATTGGGCCTTTCGAGTCTTCTACAATTTGTTTAAAGAAACAAATAGAACTGGCCATCTCTAATCATAGTCCAATAATAAGTATATTTATATTCTTTTACTCACCATGTCACAAGACTAGTTCTTATATGTGTATGGGAAGGACAAAAAAACAAAGAGATGTGAAATGGAACATATAAAAACACTAGTGTAAGTTATGAAGAGATTTAAGTGCCAAAGAGTAGAACTTGTATTTGATCCTTGAGGACATAGGGAGTCACTGGAACTCCCTATATCCTCCTAGGAGATAAGACAGTCAGAACCATATTTCATAAAAATTACCTCATAAGCTAAATGGAGGATAGATTGGATTATGAAAATATTTGAAGGTTGAGACCACCTAGATAGCTATTTCAATATTCCAATGAGAGAGATGATGCCTTGAACTAAGGTGGTGATTGACCTGGTTAGTAGAAAGGAGGGGACATATATGTACAAGAGATACTGTGAGATAAAAAATGATGGAATTTGGCAAAGGACTAGACATATTGGAGATTTGAGAGAGAAGAGTTAATGATGTCACAGAGTCTTTGAGACTTGATGAAGACTATGAGAGCCCCAACAATAATAGAGAAGTTCAGAAGAGGGGATGGTTTTAGTGGGAGAGATAATGAATTCTATTTTGTACATGCTGACTTTGAAATACCAGGATATTCTTTTTGAGATGTCCAAGAAGTGGGTGATGGATGACAGTAGCTCAGGAGAGAGAATAGGGCTGGATATATACATCTGAGAATCATCTGTACAGAAAGGATAGCTGAAATGGAGAGTGCTTTATCAAACTGCCTTTATAATATTTAGATTAATCAGGAATAATAACATCAAAATGTTAATATATGAGCTCACCTTCCCTTTTGTAGATAGAGTAAGTTAATTCAAAAGCTTATTTTATTTTTGAACTCTTATTATATACATAAATATGTGTGTATATATCCATATACATACATATATGTTACTTTACACCAGGCATTGAGCTAAGCTTTTACATATATGCAAAAGTAGATAGACAAATGTATCTATCTATACA
The DNA here is from genome assembly GCF_028583685.1 of Petaurus breviceps papuanus. NCBI lineage: Eukaryota > Metazoa > Chordata > Mammalia > Diprotodontia > Petauridae > Petaurus > Petaurus breviceps. The sequence continues at coordinate 3,381,504 of NW_027186546.1, forward strand.
TACATGTATATCTATATATTTATAGACAGATCTTTTAAACAGATTTCAGTAAAGATAAAAGTCACTCAAAATTGAGGAAGGTCCCATGTGACATAGTTTGCTACAAATTAATTTTGTTTCTATGAACACTACTAATAATCCTTAGTAGTATGGCATATTTACTCTTCCATTCAGCCATTCATCAGGCCAAAAATATTTCAATACTCAGTATGTGCAAAGCATTATGCTAGATTGTGGGAGGAATACAATTTTAAATAAAGCATTTGGTCCCCCTTCAGAGACTTTACATTCTAGTATGTGTGATAAAATATACACAGATAAATATAATACAAAATAGGATGAAATGCAAAAGAAAAGGTAGGCGGGGGTAAATGTGTACTCATTTATAAAACTAACATGACTGATTTTTGTATACAAATACATGAGGAGTAGTTTACCCAGAAGATTATTGTCTTCAAAGTATAGTACTGAGGAAACTATATATTTCTTTTAATGTTACCATTTCCTGGGACATGTTTTAGAACTTCTCTTTTGGTATTTATTATGGAATTCATTTATGAGTCTTACATAAATATATTTAAAAATTATATATAATGTGATAAAGTTTAATTTATGTAATTACAACATAATATTAATTGTTATTATAATTAATAAACCACATATGTGTAATAATATTATTATATAATTTATGTAAGATTATGTGTTATTATTTTATAGTCACTCTTTATAAAATATACACATATCTGGTTATATTTATAGTTGTAGTTTACAATGCACTTATGTGCCACACATAGCTGTATAACATTTTATAAAAATATACACATATATGCATGTGTATCTATGTTTATATACATATATATGTGTGAATATATGTGTATATTCACACACAAAACAACAACAATTTTGGAACTTCAAGAGGTCTATGATACTCCCTTCATTCAGGCAGATTGCATGCAACCACATCCAATTCAATTCATGGAGTCAGGAGGATCTGTATTCAAATCCGACCTCAAACACTTGACACTAAACTAGCTCTGTGAACTTGGACAAGTCATTTAACCCCAATTGCCCTGCCTTCCCCCCTCCAAAAAGACATAAACGAAATACTTAATTGTCTCTTATGTCATGTTTTATTATGAATGTAACAATCATCAGCAAACATTCCAATATATAAAGAACAATAAAAAGAATTTTATGTGAAACTGAACTTTTCTCCATTTCTCTACCCCATTCTTTCATTGTACCCTCAGGAACCTCTGTTCTGCCATTAAACAACTTTTTTTTTCTCTCACCTTTTTTCTATCTTCCTGTACACATAGAAAACTAATTTCCCCCAGAAGACATCACATCACAGACATATTTTCCAGTAGTGGGTGCACTGTATGCAACATTAAGTCCCTGCCCAGTCCATCTCTCCACCCCAATCCCTCTCAACACACACACACATACATACATACAGACATACAGACAGACAGACAGATGTGATCAGAAGAAGAATAGGGTTATTTATTACTCTCCCTTTACATTTCCAGATTCACCCTCTGCTATCAACACTTAGCAACTTCTTCCCACTTAGAAGTTTGTCTTATCTGAAAACTTGTTGTGGTCATCTAATACAACCAGGCTTAGCTCTTCTAGCTTAAGGACTATAACCAGTATGATCCAGTACAACTTGCTCAAAAGTAGGGTAGAACAATCTGGCAATCACAAACAAGGAAATTTTGTTTGTCTGAATATATGTGTGAATTTGTCTGACTGTGAGAAGACAATAAGGGTATTATGCCAAGGAATAATCACTGGAACAACTTAAAATGGAATTATTTTCTGACATGATGGAATAGTATCACCTATTATTCCAAGATATATTATACTACCATACTTTTTTTTTTAGTATTTTTCTCTCTTTGGATCACTTAGAATGACTGGACTTCTAATTCATCATGGGAAAAGGGATGAGGTCTGAACTAGGGTTATGGCTCTGTGAGTGGGGGGGGGAAAGGGGATAAGTAGGAGAGATGCTATGGACCTATGGATATGTTATACTCCCCTCAACCCCAAAGGGAGGAAGCTGTTGTTGAGGTTAAGGACTTCCATTTTTGCCATTGTATCCCAAAATAACTAGCACAGACACAATGCTGTCCCTATATCATGTACTTAACACATTTGTTGAATTGAATTAAAATAAAAAAAAAACAGAATCAAACAATTTATAGGGGAAAGGGTCATTATAATCTTAAAATTGAGTAATCCCTGTCTTATCTTGCATAAACATTGATTGACTTTAAATCTTTTACTGACTGATTTCATAATGAAAGAAGAAGTTGAGGCACTCATTTAATAAAACTAAAATCTAGGGTCATTAAATGAATCACAGGGTTTTCAAAGTGACAAATAAGTAAAAAGAAAAAAGTTTGTTCGTATCTAACCAGAAATCAGGTGACTTTAACTTATCAAGTACTCATCAGTGAACAAAGAAAACCATCAAGCTTTCACTGACTTGTCATTACATTTTTCTCCTCAATAAGGTCACCATATAGTAAACTTGTTTGTAAGGAATCTCCAACTATCCTACAGAAATAAACTAGCAACTGTTATCCATATTTATTGGTTAATAGAAGTACTAGATTCCTTTTTCTCTCAACTGCTACTTACAAATGTATTGCTCAAATTCTTCTCTATGTTCCCTTTAAAAAGAAGATGAAAATAAAAATATAGTGAATCTCCGATCATTTGTGATTCTAGCGCTATTAATCTCCATTTATAGACAAGACGACTGAGCTAGGAAAAGACAAAGCACTGAGTCACTGAGCATTTCAGTAGTACAGATTTCATTAGAACCCAGAACCCTCATATGCCTGAATTCACAGGACATCAGGTGTGAATTTCTCTAGAGGTGTTATTTGTGTGTTGAAAATAACCTACAGATCTTTAATTGGTAGTTAGGAAACATGTTCTTTTCTTAATCATAAGACAACTTTTAAATATTCTATTTTAAATGATCATTTAGGACTGTAACAAGGTAAAAATAGGAGAAGGATATTGCAGGTAGGCTGTTATCAAAATGAAAATTTTCAGGACATGAGTCCACTAGCCATAAAACAAAAAACAAATAACTAGATAATCAAATAAAAAAAGCAAAATGGAAATGATATAAAGGCTTTATAAAAAAACTGCTATTGAATATATGCAATAATTACTTTCCATCAAGACTTTTATTATGCATTTGTTTTTATGGAATCATAATGCACAAGTGCATGCTATTGTTTAAACACATTCACCACATACCCCATAACAGAGTATTCTGGAAATATGTATTAAAGATAATACACAAAATGTGGCTAAATGCATTCTGTATTATGGTTCTATAATACAGCATGCAAATGATTCTGACTAAGCAGTCACAGGAGACAGTCGTTAGGGTGCATGCTGTGAATGTATATTATGAATAATGCATAAAACTTGGCTAAATCCTAATGAGTCCATTGACATCCTATGGGGTCCAAAGGAGGCTTAGATCCCAAAGCATGTCACTGGCACATTTCTACTCACCAATCATTAAAACAACAACAACAATGCCATAAAAACAAAGGATATTAAACTATACCAAAAAAAAAAACCCACAAGAGTAGGTAGAAGGTCTGAAATAAACCTTCAAATAGCAAGCGACTTTTAAAGGAAAACAGAAACTCTATTTTAGTTCACCCCATCTTCCTAGGACAATGAAAGTTTTTCAGAATGAAAATGTGTGAATTACAAGGGACAAGAGAACTCTAATTTAAGTCATGATTCTATCTTTCCTCTGGCTCTGTGTGGAAAGCTGTCATTAAAACGAAGATCTGAATGCTCTTTAAGGCAAATGACCAAACCCCTAGACCACGTTAGTAGAAAGTCTTTTGGATTTTAAGGGCAATTTTATTAAAAGGAACCAGGGCCAGCAAACCAGGAAGTACGTATAGTGGGCCAATTGGCTTACCCCACAGAAACCACTTAACATATTGATATCAAACAAACCAAAAATTAATAATGAACACTTTGCTTACAGCACACCAAAAAAAAAATCCATAATTTGTTGCAACAGTTGACTCCTTAAAAATAAGTACTTACTTAAAACTGCACTGCTTAAAAGAGAAAACATGACATGATCCATGGATGAAGATTCTACAAACCATATACCTCTAATGTATAAAGAATTCAGGCAATGTTTTTCTCCTTTAATTTAGCTAAAAACACATCTGAATAAACTGCCCTAGAGATGAAGAAATCAAGTATGTGACAGAAGTTTGTGTTCAGCATGCCTATCCTTGGAGTGGGAGTGGGAAAGGACAGCTGCTTTTTCAGGGCTGATCCCAGAAAAGCCCTGTACTCTGAGAGTACATCCCCAGAGTACAGAGAAGAGGAGAGGGCTGGCCACATGGGGAAGCAGCAGGCCAAGAAAAACCCTTTCCTCCCAGAAAGGATGTAAGAGCAAAGGGCTGAAAGTGTTTGAGTGGAAGTTCTGGGATGAAACTCTTGAATATTTGCCCAACATATTGAAGATTTCTCATGCATTGATCAGGTATGGATAGGACTTATCCAAGGAGGAACATAAGCAAGAGGTTGTCATGTAGGACTTCAACTAGTTAAAATGATAAATTCCAAGCATTGTTCCATTACTGATTGCTAGCAAGTAAGTCACTTTCATTATCATATCTCTGTTTCCCAGTTTGCAAAACAGTCAATACAAAAACCTGATTTATGTGTGATATGGTTTACCTAGTGTGAATGAATGGAACTCCCTCAACTACCTTCCACCATACACATATTTGTGCTCTACCGGCTTATCCTTAATTATTAAATTCCAACATTTGTTATTCTCTCCATTAGATGCCATATTAAGAGTTACACAGTCCTGAAAGAGGTAATTAAGACTTCTATATGAGTTTGCTTTTTCAATTGACCAATGCACATCTATCAAGTGCCTACTCTCTGACAGGCCCAGTGCTAGGTCCTGGAGGAAGGGGGAGGATGGTGAGGGGAGACAATGGTGTCTGCCCTCAAAAACTTTGTGTTCTTTTGAGAGAAACCAAATATACACATGCAAGTACTTATATATAAAGTAAAATACAGGTTGATTGACTTGGGTAGGAAAAAAAATACAAGCCGATTTGGTCAGAAGGCATTAGCAGTTAATGGGAATCAGAGAAGGATTCAGGTAGGAGGTAGTAGTCAATTTGAGCCTTGAAGAAAACTAGCATTTCCAAGAAGACATAAATTCCAGGCACAGGAGAAAAGTTTGTACAAAGACACGGAGACAAGAGATTCAGTGTCACATGTGAGAAACAGCAAGGAAATCAGTTTGGCTGGACTGCAGGATGGAATGCATGAGTCAAATAATGTGTAATAGCCACTGTGATGGAGGCAGCTCAAACAGGCTTCAGAGACCTGATTGTTAAATTTTCACTGTGAGCAAAAACTACAAATTAAGGCTTGCTTTATTGTTCTGTTGATTGTGTATTCTTAAGAAATCGATGGAGAAAAAGTAGATTAAATTTAACTGCCATGCATCTTTTATTTTTCCTTCAAAGCCAGTTTTAAACATTCACCATCACACCCCTGGCCTGGAAACAAAATTGTAAAGGGCTATAAATGTCCACTGGAAGAATTCGTATTTCTTCCTAGAGGCAATAGGGAGCTTCTATGATAAAATACCAGTTCCTTTGATTCAACTCTTTTCTGTGATCAGTGGAACTAGGGCAACATAGAAGCGCTGGGTATTTGGAGGATGAGGAACATTGGGAGGATGGGGTGGGGGGTTGAAAAGGTACAGGATGAAATAACAGTGTACTTTACAAATTTACTCAGTGCCAGTTGTGACAGAGCTTATAACAAATTAACTGGGCTTTCAAGGAGGAAATCTTCCTAAGTACTATATTACTAGCCTGATATGTCTGCTTGTGCAAACCAAGTTACTATACACCTTGTTATAATATATGGTGTGAAAATTGCATAGAAAAATAATGCATCTGTTGAAACCACTTTTGATATTTTTTCCTCACGCTAAAGTTTGTCTCATATGCAGCGTAATAGAACAAAGGTCAGTTCTGGATCTAACAATCCCATAAAAAGCTATTCTGCCTTCAAAATCCATTCTCTACCACCATTTTCCTCAACTACTGTTCAAGGGACTAGTAATTGCTTCCCTGTTTCTTCACCTCTCCCAGAAGGCACCAAAGGAATAACAGAAAGTCTCTCAGTAGCATTTTACTTCTCAGTAGGAAGCTGTAGTGTTTGTGATATCCATTTTGATACAAAACCTAAATTAGGCCTCTGGAAATAGGTAATGCATAAAAAGCATTTTGTATCACCAAATTATTATTACAGGTTACAGTTAACCCTTGGAAGATAGAGGTGAGCTCTGCAGCTCCCCACTGAGGTGACTATCTGACACAAAATCACACGCACTACCTCAGAAGACATTTCAGGTAAGTTGAACTATCAGGTTGACCTGTAGGGTTCTGATAGCTAGTTTAAGTGGAAAAGCTGGAAGAAATGCCCGTTAAACAAAAGCATCAGCACAGCATGAATAAGCTGAAGTCTTCCAGGACAAGCTTAGCAGAGCTTAGAAATATAAAGGAAAAAGAGAGTCGCATGATGGTCAAAATCTTTTTTGTTGTTTGTTTTTAATAACAGTACTAGAAGTTACTTTCCTACAAAACCTCTCCCAAGTAAATATGTCATATTTTGAAGAGGTACAACCCCCCCCCAAAAGACATTCTTGTTTCTAAGTAAAAACCTAAAATGAATATTTTCAAATGATCAATTATAGCTGCTAAAATTGCAGCTGTCTGTTACAACCTCAAGATTACAAATAAACTAAACAAATTCTAAAATCCTTATCCCTGAAAAATTGAAGACCTACTTCACAACTAAGATTCAGGGAGAATTATTTATTCTAAAACCACCTCTTCTAGTGCTAAATAAGGCCTTCACGGCTATACTGGCCTTACTTCCCAAATACAGAAAAACAAAAGAAAAACTTTTTTTTCTGACTTAATTCATTCTATCTTTATTTATTGTATCTTCTCTTTTTATCATGATTTTTAAAAAGTATGTTAAAAAGCCATAATTCCAGACCCTTCAAAAGTCTAAGGAAAACAATTAAGTACACATTCTTTTTAGGTTAAAAAGCAAAGCCTATAAAACATATAAGGAGGTGGGCTATCTCCCTCCTTTACAGCCATACTTCTATAATTCAGGTTATTGACTAACCAAAATCTTTTATATAACCTTGCTTTCATGGAATGGCATTTCTTCATTCTTCTGAGTGTGGTTATTATTGTATATTTAGTAAAAGTTATTGTGTCTCCTTAGGAATAAACAGATAACAATTAAATTCTTACCACTTGAGACATTCAGTAAACAGAATGAAAATTTAAGTCCCCAAAGTGATTTCTAGCCGAGGTAAAAATGATGATTTCAAAAAGTAAAAGCATTTTTAAAGTGACTACATAGGTGTAAGATGGGGGGGGGAAGTACTTTACTTGATAACATGGAAAAATATAGTAGCTAATAAGAACAACCTAAGTTTTATAGGGTAATTAGTGTACCATTGAGATTAACCAAATTTCAGAGCTGCCCAGGGTTTTTAGCTGAGTCCCAGAAATAGAGGGCAAAGGGACTACAGGGTAAAACTCTCTCTTCCTTTCTCCTCCTCCTCCTTTTCCTCCTCCTCCTCCTCCTCCTCTCTCTCTCTCTCTCTCTCTCTGTCTCTCTCTCTGTCTCTCTCTCTCTCTCTGTCTCTCTCTCTCTCTCTCTCTCTCTCT
>NW_027186546.1:3389705-3420235 GCF_028583685.1 Petaurus breviceps papuanus
ATCCCTTCCTTCCCTCACTCTTCACTACTCAAAAGTGACACATGCCCTTTTTAATGCTTAGGACCTTAATTTATTTCTTTAGCTCATCCTGCCAGTCTCATTTTTGTAAAATATATGGTCTTTCACCTAGTCTGTCTCAGAGAAAAAAGGAAAAACTACTTTAATGGTGCTGAACTTCAGTGTGGTGCCTCTCCTCAGCATATCCTGTTCCTGTAGAACACCAGTTTATCCCAGTTACTGTGTCATTCTAATTTTCCTTTTACATAATTACTTGTATGAATCATAATTTCTAAGTAGCATTTGAGTTCCAATCCATGAAATTCCCTTGTATATTTCTATTAACTAAAATAATATTTCAAACCAAATGTTCCCCAGTACTTCTTCCTTAGGCCATAAGCACAGCACCTGCCTGTTGACAAGGAGTTTACAGGAAAGTTTCCCCAGGGTATCTGTAAAGTACTGTACCTACCTGATCAATCCAGTCTCTATGCAACTCCCTTTGCAGAAGCTGGCAGGGTCCTTGGAAACACTCTTACACCCATACTGTTTGAGTATCTCTTCTATTCAGAATTAGATTCATTGGTACTTTTCCATAGTTACATTTCTCGTTCAATTGATGTTTCTTTTTATTTATTCTGAAGTTTTCGATGTAAGACAAACAGGAATACCACCTTCTAAAATTACTACTATCCTACCCTCCGATGGAACATTAGCGGGAAGCAATATTCTCCAAAGCTATGAAGCATACACTGCCCTAAATTACATTGCAGTTGCTGCCCTGAGCTCACACATTTTTGAATAGAAAGGCTCCCAGGGATCTCTCTGTACTGACTGCATTTACTGCTTTAAAATATTTTTAACCCAGACGCTGAAGTGCCAGCCTTGCAGTTCCTCATGCTAATCCCAGCTTGGGTGGCTGTTCTTAAGGGAAAGCATTCAAAAAATTGTAACAGTGCATCAACTTTGACCCTTTTCACTTAAACATGAGACTTTCTGAAAAAAAAAAAAAAGAAAGAGAGAGGAAAAAAAACTTTTAAATTCCAGAGGGAATCGCTGAACTCTGACCTGCTTAAAATTAGTTTTGTTTTAGTGCCTGCGTGGTGACTCAACAGGCCAATTTTCCAGACACTTAAGACATTTCTGCTCCTGAAGATTCCAGTTCAAGTCTTCAGTTCTATTTGCCAGTGGATCAGAACACTTTGTTCCATAGCTTCAAGAAACAAATTCCCAGATCTCCCCATCTTTGACAGATGTTGGTTGGCACTGCTAGGTATTGAGTATTTCTAAGATATTTAAATTGCATACATGTTTAATACACACACGTATACATAAAACACACGTGTAAATCATGCACACATATAGATATGTTTGTGTGTACAATGTATTGTGCATGCATGTGGTGAATACTTGTATGCATACATATGTGCATGTGTGTGCATACATATATGTGTATATGTATATATATACAGAATATAAGTTGTTTGCATTTAGGAAAATGTTACATTGTAGAGCTTTTTACAAAACAAATGTCACTCAGAATTCAGCATTCAAGAACTATTCATTAGAAGCCAATAAATATTTCTTAGTGGCTAATCTATCATAATAAATGTTAACTTTTGGTTATGAGTATCAGGGAAAATTTTGTGGAATGACCTTTTGGAATTTACTTCTCTCAGTTGTAATAACTGGTGTATGCTTCTCTTCTACAGACATTAAGAGGAAAAAAAAATTTGAAAAGCATCTCAATGAATTGTCACTAACTTCTGTACTACAAAATAAAGGAATCCCTTACAATGCTACATTTTTCTTCAATGGAACTGCAAGTATGATGCCTGATGAACAAGAAAAATTAAAATATCACAGCAAACTGAAAGCATAGTACATGCTCTGATTACTATATTCCATTGCCAAAATTGGTCTCTCTTTCAAAAAATAAGGCAAAAAGAAGAAGAAAAAGCCCCATCAATAATTTGAATTTAATACTATAAGAGAACTACCTATAAATGTGGAACAATTCTATTGCATAAATCCTGTAGTTCCAAAATCAAGGAAATAATAGAATGATAAAAGCATACAGCAGAGGAAAAATAGCATCCGTACTGTGAAAAGCCAGAACAAGGGTTTGTTAACCATTGCTAATATCTACATAGTTAACTAAGCAAGAGAAAAGGCATCAGGACAAGAATCAGAGAGAATATCCACAACTAATCTAAACATGGCAATTTTTTTTTAAAAGGCAGGGGGGTTGTCCACTGATGTCTTAAAGATATATGCAAGTAACCACAGTCCCCTTCAAAGTACTTAGGAAGTCATTATATGTTTACACTGATGCCAATTCTTTCCTCAAAACACTTGAGAGCACCTCTTGGCATTTCAATTGCTTAGCACAAGGGCTGGACATATTGTAGGCATGTAATAAATGTTTATTGATTTGATTGATTTTCTCCAGGTATTCTTATTTTTTCAGAAGTTTTATTGATGTTTTGTTTTTACATTATGAACATTTCCAGATTACCCCTATTCTGTGAGGACTTTCTTGAAATAAAGTAAAACAATCAAGCAAAACTAACAGTACAATCACCTTATCTGAAAGCACACACAACATTCTCTATCTTATATAAATTATTCTCTTGGTTCTGCTCATTTCATTCTTAATCAGTTCATAAAAGTCTTCACAATTCTTTGTTTTTATGATATATCTGTTATAGCATAAATTGTTCTTCTTACTTCACTCTCCACCATTTCATAAAATGTCTTTCCATATCTCTGAAATAATTTATTTCCTCACTTCTTGTAGCACAACTGTATTTCATCACATAAATTTTACTCAGCCATTCCTCAATAAATGAGCATCTACTTAGTTTTCAGTTTGGGGCCATAACAAAAAGAACTGCTGTAAATATTTTGTTCACATAGAATCTTTTCCTATTTTTTATCTCTTTTGGGTATAGTCCTAACAGTGATATAGCTGAGTCAAAGGCCATGCATTGGTTAATAAATTTTTGTATGTAATTACAAGTTACTTTTCAGAATGATTGGACTCATTCACTGTTCCACCAACAGTACCTAGTTTCCCACAACCCCTCCAACATTCATTATTTTTTCCCTTTTTTGTCATCTTTGCCACTCTGAGATGTATAAGATGGAATTACAGAACTCTTTCATTTGCATATTTTAACTAGTAGTGATTTAAAGACTTTTTCATATGGCTATGAGATTCTTCCCTAGAGAACTGACTATTCATAGCCTTGGACCATTCTTCAACTGGAAAATGGCTCTTGTTCTTACAAATCTGAATCCATTTCTTATATGTCTTGGAGACCCTTATCAGAGATACTTACTGCAAATAATTTTCTTTGCTTTTTTAATTACTGAACTGGAATATTTCTGCAAACTTTTTTTTTAATTTTATGTAAGCATTCATTTTGTCTTGTGATTCTATCTATCTTTTCCATGAAGTTTTCTTCTATCCATAGACCTAATAAGAATATTTATCCATATTTTTCTTCTTTCTTTTACATATTATCTTCTATATATAGTTCATGTATCAATATGGAGCTTATAAGGTGTGAGGTGTGGGTCTAAATTTAATTTCTTCCATATTGCTGACCAAAATCCCAGGAGTTTTACCAAATAGTGAGCCCTTATTTCAATAGCTAGAGTCTTTCTGTTTTTCAGATACTAGGCTACTAGATACAGTTGCTTCAATATGATGTGTATCTAATAATTCCACTGATTGTTCTCTTTATCTTTTAACCAACACTGAATCATTCTGAGAATTACTGCTTTGTAGTATAGTTTGAGATCTGACATTGCTAGGCCTCCTTTGTTCTCACTTCTTTTCATTATTTCCCTTGAGATTCTTGACCTTTTTTACCTCCATATGAATTTCATTATTCTTTTTTTCTAATTCTATAAAGTAAGGCATTGGTAGTTTGATTGGCATGGCATTGATTAAATTTATTTAGGCAGCATTGTCATTTTATTATACTGATTCAATCTACAAATGAACAATTGATTTTTTCCAAACATTTACATCTATCTTATCAGCAGTTTGTAGTTATATTTAGTTCTATTTATCTTGGTAGGTAGACTCACAAATATTCTATAATAGTGTAATTATTTTGTGTGAAATTTCTCTATCACTTCCTTTGTTTTATTGGTAGTATACTTAGAAATGCTGGCAGTTTCTGTGGATTTATTTCATATCCTTCAAGTTTGTGGAAGTCATTAATTATTTCAATCACTCTTAGTTGATTCTGTAGGGTACTTTATGTACACATCATCTGTAAAAATTGATCATTTTGTTTCTTCTTTTCCTCTTTTTATTCCTCCATTTTCTTTTTAACCTGGTTTCATTAATATAGTACAGCATTTCTAGTACTATGTCAAATGGAAATGGTCACAATGGACATCTTGATTTTACTCCTGATTTTACCGGAAAGTAACCTAACTTCTCTACACTACAAAAAAAGTGACAGCTCTTGGTTTTACATATATACTACCTATCATTTTGAGTAAAAGTTAATTTATTCCCATTTTTTCTATGTCTTTAACAAAAATCAGGGCAGCATATTTTGTCAACACCTTTTTTCTACTTCTATTGACATGATCATGTGATTTTATTATTAATATGATTAAGTTTATAGTTTTTCTCATATTAAATGAATACTGCTTCCCTGGTATAAATCCAATCTGATCATGAAGTATAATCACAATGTTATGTTGTTTTATTTTCTTTTCTCATTTAAAAAATATTTATAGATTATTCATTAGGAATATTAGTCTACAGATTTCTTAGAAGTTTATGGATGATTCTGTTTCTTCCTCTTAAATTGAGTTGTTTAAATTCTCTATTATCCATTATTTTCAATATTTTCTATCTTTGTAGGTATTTGTTTCTTTTAAGATACTCAACACTGAGAAATCTTTTTGAGACTATTATCTACATTAGAAAATAGAATTAAATGTTTCATCCTAAATCTTCATTACTATTCACGAGAAGCCAAGCTTCTGAAAGTACTAATATGTTTTATCACAGTTTGAAATGTTTGAAAAGTTCTAGTTTTAAGGCCTCATTTCTGAAATATATAGGTAACTGAGTCAAAATTATAAAAAAAAATAAGAGCCCTTCCCCAATTGATAAGTAGTTAAAGGATATGAACAGGCAGTTTTCCAAAGAAGAAATCAAAGCTATCAATAGTCACATGAAAAAATGCTCCAAATTCCTATTGATTAGAGAAATGAAAATTAAAACAGCCCTGAGATACCACATCATATCTATCAGATTGACAACCTAACCAAAAAGAAAAATGAAAATATTGGAGGGGATACAGAAAAATAGAATCACTAATACACAGTTGGTGGAGTTGTGAACTGGTCTAATCATTTTGTAGAAAAATTTGGAACAACTCCCAAAGGATTACAAAACTCTGCATACCCTTTGATCCAGAAATACCACTATTAGGTTTGTATCCCAAAGACATCAAAGAAAAGAGAAAAGCACCTATTTGTACAAAAATATTTATAGCAGCTCTTTTTGTGGTAACAAAGAATTGGAAAATGAGGGGATAAACTTCAACTTGGGAAAGGATAAACAAGTAGTGGCATATGATTCTGATGGAATACTACTGTGTCATAAGAAATGACTAGTAGTATGGTTTCAGAAAAAAACCTGGGAAGTCTTATATGTACTTATATGTCTCATATATACTAATATGTACTGATGCAAAGTAAAGTGAACAGAACCAGGAGATCATTGTGCACAGGAAGAGCAATATTGTAATGATGATCATTTATAAAAGACTTAGATATTCTGATCAAGGCAATGATGCAGGACATTTACAAAGAACCTATGACAAAAAATGCCATCCACTCCAAAGAAAGAACTGATGAACACTGAGCGTAGATTAAATCATAATTTTTTATTTTCTTTATTTTTCTTGTTTTTTTGGTCTGTTTTCTTTTTCAGCATGGCTAACATAGAAACATGTTTTGCAGGATTTCATATGTATGATGATATCAAATTTCTTGCTTTATCAAGGAGGGGGGGAGTAGGACAGAGGGTAAGAATTTGGAACTCAGAATTTTTTTCAATGAATGTTAAATTTTTAATATAAATAAGAAACATTTAATGAAATAAATAAAACATATTTTAAAAAGAAAAGTTTTGATATTTTCTATTAGGGCTTCTCTCTTAAAGAAACAAAAGAGAAGAGGGAAAGCTCTTACATGGTTCTCCTCCTCTAACAATACTGTTTACCCATCACTCTTGAAACTTGATTATATACCACTACCTTCCACCTCTACCCCTAGTACTGAGTTTGGAGAAAATGGAATGGAGATGAGAAAGGATAGGGATCAGAAAGAGAAGAAATAAAGGATGATAGGGGTTGAAAGACAGAATGAATTCTTCAACACAATTTGTACCTGTTCAAAAAGTAGAAATAAAGTTGGTAAAACAAAAAATCATTGCCTACATTCCACCCTGGTTCACCTCAATTCAATAATCATGTATTAGGCATATACTATGTCCAAGATCCAATGGTAGGCAACAACACAATCTTAATCTTCAAGAATCAAAAATAAATATGACATAAGTGAAAGTGTGCTAAGGGCAAGGAGAAAAAAAGGAGTCTTATTAAGAGGAAGATTTAAATCCAGTCTTTAATAAAGAAGGCTTCATGGAGGCTTCATGGAGTTCGTGGAAGTAAAGTTAGCCTTGAAGGAAGATAAATGAACAGACAGGGTTATTTCAACGTTTGAAGAATGGCCTTTACAAATGCAGAGAGGTAGGAGAGTTCAGGACAAGATGAAGGAACAGCTTGCAGTCTATTTTGGCTAGAGCATAGAACTCTACACATCTACAGACCTCCATGAATACTACCAAATGACCTACTTACTATAAAGGTAATGCAGACATTCAGGAGATCCATAAAGGGATACACACAAAGTAGAACAGAGTTTTATACCCCATGTACTTATCAACATATTAAGAGTATCTTCAAATCAAATATTCCAAAGAAAGATTAATTTCTCTGATTGTAGTTTTCTTCACTTTCTATCCATTACAAATAAAAGTTTTCAAAGTGAAAATTGAGGAAAAATTAGGATTTTCAATATCATACAAACCTTATTTCCTATTATACTGATATTTAAATTTCATTCTAATAATTAATATTAGACAAGAGTAATCTTTATAAAGCACTTTAAATTTTTATCAAGGTACTTTGCCCTCAACAACTCAATGAGGTAGGCAGTGAAAGCATGAGTATCCCCATTTTATAGATGAGAAAACTGAGGTTTTAAAATACTAAGTAAATTGTCCATAATCTCACAGCTGTTTTAAATCCAGGATTTAAGGAAAGATTTACTGATTTCAAGTCTCCTAGATTTTGTATTATCCTTGGTTATATGTATTGTCCAAATACTACATTTTTCTAATATGTTCCAATACTACATTGCCTTAAGTAACTTTTTTTTTTCTTTTTTGGAGGGGGGAAGTCAGGGCAGTTGGGATTAAGTGACTTGCCCAAGGTCACATGACTAGTAAGTGTTAAGTGTCTGAAGCCAAATTTGAAGTCAAGTCCTCCTGACCCCAGGGCTGGTGCTTTATTCACTATGCTACCTAGATACCCTAACCCTAAGTAACTTCATAAAAGAAGTTATTTAAGAAAAAATTCAGAGGTGAAGTGTAATCAGTTTATATTTCAGCATATGTTCGGTAATTATTTTTTGTTTTTGAAGGTCAAGAAGATGAACAATGGTTGAGTATTTGAATAAATATGTGATTTTTAATCAGATAAAAATTTCAAATGTGGTGAAATTCTCAGTTAGTGATCTAAAAGTTAATACATAAACTGTCCCTGAGTACATATAAGCATATATTACATATGTATCTGCAAAATAGTAGAATTACACTTAAATACTGTATACATGAGTAAGTCTGGGTACTGTGTTCCATTATCAAAACCATCTTCCAAAATGGGGTAAATATTGTATGAGTTTAGTCCTTTAATTGTCTCAAGCACAGAAAATGCTACTAATCATATAAGGCATTTGGGTTATCACAAATGGTGCATTAATATTTGCCTTGATTTTATTTTATAGAGACTAACAAAAATAAGACTATTAAGCAATATGACTGATTTTATTTAAAAAAAATAGAACATATCCATCCAAATGAGTGTTTTATCCTTCAGAAAGTCAGCTTAGTAAGTTGTTCCCTCATTCTGGTGATGCTGCCATTACAAAAGAAAAAAAAAACACCCCCCTTTTTTTTTACTCTTTGCACCTAGTACAGTACTCTTTACATAATAGGTGCTTAAGTAAATATCTGTTGACCTATTGACTCTAGTCATCTGTAAAACTGCTTTCTGAGCCTTCTAAAATCATAAAATGTTCTAACTAAAAGGGAGTCCCCTTCTAATTCTCCCCAAAATCTACTCTTGTATAATGGCATATCTTTGTACTTTAAGGATTTATTTTATTTTTAGCAACAACTAAAAGTAATTTAGCTTTTAGTCTGGTGAAGAACAGAAGTGAGTGACCAAGTTGCATAACATCATTTTGTTATTCATTATTTTGGGTTTTTGTTTTTTAAAGGGTGGGAGCAGAATTAGCTATATAAAAGTAAAGAAACTGAAAACTGTTTTGTACAATGATAGAATTATTGAAATAATTGTATAGCCTCTCAAGGAGAATATCTTAAACAAATATGTTGTGCTCATTTGGATGGGTGTTTTGATGATTGTTTTAAAAATAAATTTCGTTAATAAATGGTCTTATATTTTACATATGTAGCAAATAGCTCTTCTATATTTTCATTTATATGGATATATTGTGCAGTTTGAAATATTCTATCAGGAAAAAGTAAATAACTGAACTAGATTTAAAATGTTATGTATTGACTTTAGCATAAGTCTTTGATCTTTCAGAAGATGACTTAAAACTAAACCCCCCAAAAAAATTCTACTCTAAACTGTCATACAAACACAACCTGCACTGATCTGTAGGTTTCTGTAAACTTTTTTTCTTCTACATACAGTCAAAAACCTGACAAGGGTTCACTGTCAGATTATGCACAAAAACTGCAAATTTAAACAAGGTGTGATCTTATACTTTTTCGCACATTACTGTATAATGCTGTACCAGAACACTAATGTATGCACAGTTCCAAAATAGCTCACTCTATAACTGCATAGCATTGAAAACTGTACTAAAAAAGATCCAACAAAAGCACCTCTAGAAAATGTTCCTTCATCCTTGAACATGGCATGAGCTTGCCTTTGTTATTTGTTTTTCAGGATTGAAAAAAAAAGGGGGAACAGATATAACAGTGTTTCATAGTGTTAGAGAGGTTTCATCTCAGTATATCTGATATTATAAAAGTTGTTTCATCAGAACATACAACAGTAAGATTCAGGATTATTTAATTAACTCTCTTTGGAGAGTTCCAAGATGCCTTATGCTATGTGTTATTGGATTTTTTTAAATGAAATTGCAATAAAGAGTTAACACTGATGCAAAAAAAGTTTAGAAGAAAATGATCTCATGTTTAATTTTTAAATTACAAATGATGAAATAAAATCACAACTGGAAGTATACTTAGAGGGATACTTTTTTTTCTTTTTTCTCTAATGTTTTGAAAAGAGTCTGCTTAAATAATGAAAAGGTATACAATTAAATACAAAACAACAAACAGCTAAGTCAAAACAGAAACACAACCCTCTTCTTCTTGGGTGAAGAAATGTAGCTGAAGTAAAAGTTACTTCTTTAGCACAAGTATTCCTACCTTGCTTACTTGGCAAAATCAGGCCTATTAAGCATTAGGAAAACCAATCTAAAGGACAAAAGCCCATATCTGTTGTTAAATGTCTTTTGAACATAAGGAAAAAAACTATCTGTATCAGTTTGATCATCATATATATGTGGATAAAGAAGTTGAATAACTTGCATGGCAAATTTGGATTAAAATACTTAGGAAATATTTTCTAATTCAGCACACTCTCCAACAAATAAACAATAAATACATCTTCTTTATTTAATATTGGTGAATGATAATCTGTATACAGACTACAAAAAGAATGTTAACATAAAAAATTATTAGCCCTGGGGTACTATTTTCTCTGCCTTTTTAACAGTAAGTTATTTTTCAATTTTTAAGGCAGCTAGGTGGTGCAGTGGATAGTGGGCCTGGAGTTAGGAAGACTCATCTTCCTGAGTTCAAATTTGGACTCAGACATTTATTAGTTGTGTGACCCTGGGCAAGTCACTTAACCCTGTCTGTCTGAGTTTTCTCACCTGAGAAATGAACTGGAGAAGGAAATGGAAAATCACTCCAATGCCTTTGCCAAGAAAACCCCAAATGGGGTCTTGAAGACTCAGACACCACTGAAATGATTCAGCAACAACAACAAAATTGTCAAGTGTATGATGCAGTATCTTATATTATGGTTGTTGACCTTATCCAGCTTTTTTAACCTATTCACTCTTTATCCAGTTTCCATTTAAACTTTTCACAAAAGAGTAACAAGAAGGTTGTCTTCAACTTTTTTAGTTCCTGTTTCTCTGAGATGCTCAAAGAATGCTAATCAAAATTTCTAGAACATACTGATAAAGTAAGAAAGAACACACATTTTTAAACAGTAAGATTAAAATGTAACCAAAAAGAAATGAAAATTTTAAATTAACACCAAAACTGAGTACCTTGATAAAGAAAGTAATCTTTACTAATTTTAGGCATGGAATGATTTGTGGGCAATTCTTTTAGGTCAGACTCAGTCTGCTCAGACAGAACCTTAACAAGCTTTTACAATTCAGTTTATATTGAGACATGTTAAGCAATTTACAGTTTTTCAAACTCTGAACGATACTCAAGATGTATAACTGTTGCCAAGCTTTTTCATAATTCTTGTGTTTGAATGATTTTATGAATCTGAGAAAAATTAGGAAAAGAGAAAAAAAATCAAAAGCATTCTGGGATATCTAGAGAGCTAGTGGGATAATGGTGTCAGCTTGATTTCAACCTATTATTAGTTAACTATGAGGAAATGGTGGGCTTAAAGAAGGAAATGCTAAGTCATTATGACTCTAGTTTATATAAAACAGAACTCAGTACTCCACTACTATGTTATTTCAAAGACGATCAACCCCATACTCTCAAACCTCAAATCCCCCTTTAATCTCACTCCTAATTCTTATACTTGAGAAGTACTTACAACTGGTAGTGTTGCTTCATAGTACTCACTTGAATAACCTCTTTTCCTTCCCGGCCCAGGAGACACATCCTGCCCATCATCCCATAGTATTGTCACTACTACTTCTGTACTCTCTCTTGAAACTTACCTGTCCTCTAACTCATTTCCATAATATCCAAGGCAACAACTGGAAAATCTAATAAACTAATGTATGCTAATGGATCATTTAACATGCATACATTTTAATGGTGACCATAATCAAAGAGAGAGAGAGAGAGAGAGCATGGCATAGTGGATAAAAAACCAGCCTCAAAAGCAGGAAGATTTACCACAATTGATAACACACACACACACACACACACAAACACACATGCACATGCACATGCACACACACAAGTACAATCTATGACACACATTAGCTATGTTACTCTGGGCATGTCACTTAACCTCTTAGTATTAGTGTCAAATTCAAATAGAAACTGAAATAACCTATTGAATCACAGGCTGACTTAGTTTTAAAATGTGTTATCTATCCTTTATTAATTTTTTTACTTAAATATTTCCCAATTACAGTTTAATCTGGTTCAGGCTTACTCAGTAGTATTGGGAGTGCTATACAGACTGTGGGCCACATGTTTCAGTCAGGCAATGCTCTAAGATTATAGATTGCAGAAAAGTTGCCAATTTACAATGGTAGAGAAAGCTTCTTCTTTTGGAAATTCCCTCTATCAGGGAAATCACAGGTCTAGCCCTTATTTCTAACTATTAACAGTCAATTTTCCCTTTTTTATTTTCATTCATCCATTCATTGAAAAGGCCTGTATTGAGCAATTACATTGTTCTAAGTATTATGCTAGGTTCTATGTGGCTGGAGTACAAAAGAATTATCAACAACTCTCTACTTTCTAGAATCTTAGCATATGAAGTCAGAAGAAATTACTATAATCTCAGCTCAGTTACTTACTACCTGTATGACCACTGGTGAGTCATTTAACTTTTTCTGGGCATCCTTTTTTTTCTGTCTATAAAATAAGGATGTTGAATTAGAACTCTGAGGTTCTTTCTAGTGTTAAATATGTGACTATGACATAGCTGGGGTGATGGCTTGTGCACAAATAACACAATACAATGTGTTGTGTTTTATACATAGTAAAGATACTAAAATATTTTGCTTGAGGAAACAGATTTTCCAGCTGAAGTGATAAGGAAAGAAAGACTGACTGGAAGAGATTTGATCCAAACCTTGAAAGGTGGGCAGGAACCTGATAAGTAGATACAAGGGAAACACATTTAAAACAAGGAAGAAAGTTGGGAAATTAAAGGAATTCTTGAAGGATGTGAAGTGGAACAGTTTGGCATTCTGAATCCCAAGCTAAAGAATTTGGACTTAGTATTATAGACAAGAGAGATTTGGTGAAGGTTTTGAATAGAAAGGTGACATGACCAACACAATAGTCTAGGAAGATGAATCTGGCAGCGATGTGCATGTTGAGTTAGAGGGCACAGAGTCAAGAAAGCCAGGATATTACAACAGACCAGGGATCCTTTCATCAGGGTCTGAGCAAGGGTAGAAACTATGAAAGTAGGAAAAGGAAAGATATAATAGATTTTGGTCAGAAAGAACAAAGAGGACTTTAATACTGGCAATTCCAAGTATAGGGCAGACTCAAAGCCTGAAAAAGTTTACATATTACACATATATGTGTATAAAAGTGTGTTTGTATATATAGGTATGTGTGTAACCAGGAATGTAGTTAGGCTGGTGGAAGATAATGAACTTGCCCTTGGGCTTTTTTGTTCCCTTATCTCTCCCCCAAACCCCTCAATTCATCTTCAGAGAGGAAAACAGTTGGAGAATTGAGAAACTGAGGGAACCTGTATCCCATGAGCCCTTGGTAATTTGAAGGGAGAGTAAAAGGATACTGAAAATATTTTTCCGTGTGTTAATGAAGTAGCAATTTATATGGACTCTCTAATCCTAAATCAAGTAGAGGTTCCTGAGAGAACTTTAAGCCTGAAAGCATAGTTATATGGGAGTTGCCTAGAACAAGGATTCTCTTTGCAAGAAAGCAAACATTTTTTTCTATCCAAATGCACCTTTTTTATAGGCTGGGGCAGGGGCAGGGGGAGGGAGTCAGGGAAAAGATAAAAAGATATAGAGGGCGAGTCACATAACTGTTTTCTCCTAGGGCATACTGGATACCTTACAGAGGTGGGGAGCTTTGACTTCAAGGCCACATGTGGCCCTCTAGGTCCTCAAGTGTGGCCCTTTGACTGAATTCAAACTTTACAGAACAAAAAGGAAATGTTAGTCTTGACCCCAAAAGGACAGGGTTAGTGAGCAGCCCTAGCTGGGAGGTCTAGGTCCTGGCCAAAGTGTGAAAGCTCACTCTTCGGCCCTTGTACTCCTCTCTCTGTGGCTGCTGTTGTTCCCCTGGGCATCTCCACTTAAGTTATATGAATTTTCTTTTGGGACCTTTAGCTAAACACACCAGATAAAAGGACTTATTTTCTTTCGCATTGATTGGTTCAGGAGTGGGAAACCTGTAACAAATAGTTCTGTGGAGTTTGGGTTCAGTCAAAGGGCTGCACTGGAAGACCAAGAGGACTACATAAGGCCTTGAGGCTGCAGGTTCCCCGCCCCTGCAGGATGTTTGCCTTTCTGAAAGTTGTGGCAGGAAAAAAAATGATTATGAATCTCATGACACAGAAATAATGGCAGAACTCACTCCTCGACTTATGAGAAAGAGATAGCAACCTACTTGGGGACTTCAGCTAAAGCCAAAATCTGGAATTAGAAAGAAGCCCCGCAACCCCTTGTCAAGGGGAACCACACTGAGCAATGACCTAGAGTAACCAGAAGGCCAGAATAGCAACACTGAATAGCCTTTACATGAGACCTTCAGGGAGTAATGCCTAGAAGAGATTACCAGTCTGGAAGGGACCAGGCATCCATCAGAACCTAACATGCCTAGAGTAGACTAAACCCTACAAGAGACCAGCAGGGAGCAAGCCCAATGAAAGCAATGTGATCACTTTGCCAAAAGACTCAACATCTCCTCTATGTCAGAGTGCTCCTTCATGTGCACACCCAAAGTACATGGGATTGCTATGCCTGCTCCCCCTATTTATTTCCCTCTCTTCCTACTGATAGGGTGTGGGAGAGTATGAATTAGGTTTATGGTAGAAATGTTTTATTGCTATTTTTCTTGCTGTACTATTTCATTAAAAGCCTTTGATTTGAATTAATCATATCCTCTTCCTAACTATTAAAAGTAAACACATCTGTGAGGGCTCATGATCTATAGTTCTGAGTGGTTATGTAAACACAGAGTGTTTTGAACTTAGTTTTGCCTTGTCTAAGGAACCCATTACACAGTTTAAAGGGTGATCTCAGAAGCCATACGTAAATAAATTAAGAGAGTAAGACAACACATACCAGGTCAACAGAGGAGATAGTTATACCTGGGTAGAACTTTCTAAATCACTCTTATCACACCCAAAAAGTGTGTCTATTCCAAAGAAATAAAAAGTAACCTTTGCTCCTGGATTATGTCTGACGTTGTTCATAAAAACTCCTTATACAAAACTGAGATTCCTGACTTCTGACCTGACTCCAAGTTGAGCATTTTTTCACTTGATTCTAATTATGGCAATTCTCTTAGCTGTTTTATTTCTACCATCTCCTCTACTAGTTTTAAACTAGTCCTCTTAATAAGTCTGGTGCCACAGCATAAGTGATTTCATGGCATCAAGCACTGGGTGTGGTAAGCAGTCTCTTAAACTTCATTATACCTCCTTTCTTTAAAAAACAAAAAGTTAGGAATATTATGGTGAAAACTCAGGCAATGTGATACGCCATTTGAAAGAACTAGCAGAGAGTAATATTTTTTTTCTCCAAGGATAGGTAATAGCATCAGATGCTGAAATTAAACACAGCAGGAAGAAGGAGGCAGCATGGATTTCACAGAGTATCACAGGCCTCTGCAATAAAGCACTTAAAATGCCTTGTATTGCTAATTCTTTTCACAATCTCCTTTTATTTCCAAAGCACTGTGCATAGTTTTAGCCACGAGGCTCTCATTGATGTTAACATTACATTGCTTGAATTACTAGTGAAACTCCTGTTAAGTTTATAATTTCTTTTTATGTTTTTTAACCTATTTTCCAGTTTGACATTCCTGATTAGAGAGATAGCAGCCTTTTCTAATAGTACTCAAGCCACACTTGAAGTCATTGCAATAGTAAATACCCCAGCTTCTTCAAGTTAACTGTCTTGTGTGATTACTGGAAATTTCTGTCAACATAAAAGAAATAAATGAATGATGGCTTTTGAATTCTGCACTTGTGGCTCTGTTAGAACCTAATGCCTTCTGGACCCTGGTCCTAAAGAGTAATCCTCACACAATAGCAGCTGTGTGCTGACTGGTAAAAGGTACAAAGCAAAAAGGAAATACATAGTAGGTGCCCAGTGAGATCTTGCAAGAGTGAAGAATCAGTCCTTTACTTTACATCAATTTTGTTTTCCCTTCATGCTACAATTTTTTGACATAAGATATGTGTATTTACTTTTTTACCATCAAATATATCGTAAATGGTTTTTCACTGCCTAATAGCAGTCAGTGATTTAATTTTTAGATCCACTAAAATAGTTAAGTTGTAATATATTACCTAGTCTCTCTCCAGAAACACTCATGTTGACTCTGCTCAAACCTTTGACAATGCCATACCTAATGAATCTATTTTGTAAACCACATCAGTATCAGCACTCTTAAGGCCATATAAGCTGTTTACGTTGCTCAATGGATTCATCTAGTTTGATGATCTAGTTTTGACCAGACAACTCTCTGTTCTCTCTTGAGTTCCTTTATTCTCCTGTTCACTACCTTGGGCATTTTTAACCTAACTTATGTTCATAAATCCCTACCACTGACTCTCAAATATTTCCTACATACTATCCTCTACCTATAGTTTATACTATATACTACACTATCAAGATTTTGTAAACCTCCCAAAAAAGAATCCCTATACACCCTTACTAAAAAGCATTCTAAGTATCTGATAATGAGATCATTCTTTCCTGTTTAACACATAGGTTCAGATTCTGATTGGGACATTTTCCCACACTGCATCCAAGACACCCCAAATTCTAGTGGGAAAAAAATTATGGAGTTACACAAACACTACTTAAAGTACAAATGTATATTGACTCAACACTTTCCATACAAAGTATTCTGTGCAAGAAGCAAAACTTCAGATCCTGAGATCAGAGGAGACTACTGCCCTGTTAGAAAAATCTATCTCTTGAAACTAATTTTTTTTTCAGAATGAACCTAACCATCATGGCCCTCATTCACTACCACCATCACTATCTCCCATACCCCATTCCAGAAAAAAACAACAACCCAGAAATAACTCAATTTTCTTCCAATTTTCTTCAACACTGGTTTCACAGTGTGCAGAAGAATGAATTGTTGCCACACCACCAACTTCTCTCCAGTTTCTTTTAATTTAAAGTTACAACAGGAGGGAAAGAAAAGAGACTTTCTATTAAGGGACAGCTCCCTGAAGGATCTCTTAGCTGACAATCTAAGGACTGCTCATGGCAGTGATCAAATCTAATGCAACTAAGTGCCTCTAGTTGTATGACGCATCCCAGCAGGAGATGGTGCTGAGGGCCACTTGAGTTCAATTCTTTGTGGTGTTGCAAGTTGGTTTAGAAACAGTAACACAGGGGGGAGGAAAGATTTGTGAGGTATTTGAGGCTCAAGATGAAGTGACAGGCTTGCAGCTTGTTCCTTCCCAAGTGAATAGAAAGCCTAGAAGGCAAAACTATAGAGTATACTGTCTTCCTAATGGATTATGGAAAATTACCTCAAAGCAGGCAAGGTCAGTGAGGGTTACCTGTTGATATCACCCCACTATGCCTATTATTAAGATTTGATAAAACTAAATATAAAGACATGAAAAATTGTCATGAGGGTACTTAGAGTTAAATTGTTTTAAAATTACCTTAAACATCTATAATGTATAATGTATATATAATGTATATGAATAATATATGTATAAATTCACTTATGTAAGAAAGATCCCATTCTTAATATACCTCAGTAGAACCAGTGATGATGCACCAATTGATTTTTTTTGTAAAGGTACTTGTTACATTTCCCCGCCTCACCTCCATATAAAAGTGGATGAATTCAAAGCTCTGACAAAAAAAAAATACATCCCAAGCCCACTGAATTCTCTCTGTCCTTTCTCCCACTTTCTCACATTAGTAAATAGTGTACTTTCTAGTGCATTATCCTTGAAGTCAAATCCAAGAATGACCAAGTATCTCCTCAGATTAAATCCCTATTTCCACAGACCAATGACCTGAAAGGTAAGGTGTACTATATTTCTCCCTGAATACAGGTTCTATATAGCCACACTTAGCCCTAGCTGTGTTTCACAACAAACTGATTATTATAAATGGCTAAAACCTTAATAAATGTCTATATTCTGATTTTACCTTAGAGGAGGCTAAAATAATAAGGATAAAAAGCAAAACCTACACTATTATAGTATACTGTAGATTTGCCTACAATTACCCAGGGTAAAAGGTTGATATAAATAAAGGAGACTTTACACTTGCTCCCTATAAAGTATCCTTATAAAATTATATTATTGAAGATCATGTATTCATTCATTCACTTGATAAATGTGCAAGGCACTGCACAAAATTGCTATTGACTAAATCACCTATTTTGAAGTACTGATCTCATAAATCACTAGGAAGTGATACTTTTCCCCCCTTCTTTTCCTGAGTCTAAAAAGGTAAAGACTGAAGTCTATAATAACATAACACAACCTGGATTTGGTCATACAAACTAGTGTTTAATGGTCAAGACTCTAAAGATATTAATGCATAGGCAAAATTAATTGAAGGGAGTCGTGAAGACCTAATGTGAGAAGCTTCATAATGTTCTTTAGGATGGTGGGGCTCTTAGCAATGTACAGCATGAGATTATAAGAGAGAGACTTCAACTCTAACTCTTGGGCCCTCCCTGTTTTTCCCTATCTCCATCATTTAAGATCTTCTTCAGGACCAAGAAAGATTCTAGATCTTCAGGCCCCCAATAATTGTTTGGTGATAACAGAAACTCAAAGTCAAACTAACTCCTTCCTATTCCTGACCTTAATTCATTGTTTTGTTGTAAGAAAATCAATATGATGCCTCATGGGCAAAGGGTATGTTTATGAGGGTGGAATTTAATCATATCAAAATAAGGCAAGAATTTTTTTCCATATGCAATGTTTATTAAATTAAGTTATTGAATTAAAAATGTTAGTAATGTTACCTCATTTCATATATATAAACATATTTATGTGTTTAAAATATATTCTTCTTACATTGCTAGGTTACTACTCTGCCTCATTCACCAATAGGTCATATTTATGTAAGATTTGACAAGTTTACAAAATTCTTTCCCCAGAATGATCCTACTGGATGGGTAGTACAAGCATGATCCCTATTTTACAAATGAGAAAATGAGGCTGAGAGAAATTAATAGACTTGCCCACTTGAGGGGAAATAGCCAACTGGCTTTTATGATCTGATTTGAGGGGTTCTTAAAATGATCTCCCCAAGGAGATTGTTGTGATGCTTGAAATTCCCACCATCAATTACATTTTATGGCCAAAAACAAGGTTTTTTTTAAATGTCTGAGAAAATATCATTAGCTACTGTCATTTTTCTCCCTCATTTTCATAACCACTTCCCTAAACCACTAACTGACCCTCTGTGACTTCACCTTAGTCCATTTTGCATAAGAAGGTCAGATCTTCCTTAAACATGATACAATGGAAAGAACACTGGCTCTAGAAACAGAAGACCAAAGTTCCAGGCCCCACTCTGACATCAAATCATTTCCCTGTGTGGCCCCCACTTTCCTATTTTGTAAAATCAGGAACTTAGAATATATAGCATCTGAGATACCTTTCAGTTCAAGATCTATGATCCTGTATACATCCCTTTTATCTTATCATTTTCCTACTCAAAAATCTTTAGTGATGATGTTTAAACTCCATGCAATCTTATTTGTTACTGTTCATCATCATAGAGGAGAAAGCATGGTATCGTTGAGCTGTGTCAGTTTTGTCTGACTCTTTGTGACCAGCTTTTGCATATTTTTGGCAAAGGTACTAGAGTTTTTGCCATTTCCTTCTCCAGTTCATTTTACAGATGAGGAAACTGTGGCAAACAGAATTAAGTGACTTGCCCAGGGTCACAAAATTAGTAAGTGTCTGAGGTCAGATTTGAAGTCACGAAGAGGAGACTCCCTGACTCCAGACCTGGTACTTTATCTCCCATGCCACCTAGCTGCCCCATGATCCTATATACATCACTTTTATCTCATCATTTTCCTACTCAAAAATCTTTAGTGTCTTCCTATTTAGTACTAATTGATGTTTAAACTCCTCTGTCTGGATTTCAGAGACTTTTGGAATCTCCTACCACAGAACTATCCAATATTATTTATAATTGTTTATCATTGTATAGTAGAAAGCATGCCAGCCTAGAAATCAGAATCCATGAGTGCTGGTTCTGATCCTATCATTAGGAATGTCTTTAGATAAATCATCTAAACTCTTTATGCCTCAATTTTTTTCATCCATTAAAAAGGAGCTAATATGGGGATCATATGGTATTATCTGACCAAACCAAAGTATTTTAACATGTACTCTCTTCACACTTAATCAAGTTGCTTCATTATTGCAAGAAAATATGTTCAAAACAGAATTTATTATCTTGCCCCCACCAAAAAAAAAATGTATTCCTCTTCTTAACTACCTTATTTCTGTTGATGGTATCATAACTTTTCCAGTAATCCAGGTTAATACATTTAGTTGTCCTTAATTTTCCCCTCTCCATCACACCCTCCACTTCCAATCAGTTGCCCATCTTGTCAATTCTATCTCCATCACATTTCTTACATCCTTGTTTACATTTACACAGCTAGCACTCAAGTACAAGCCTTAACCATTTCTTTCTAATACGTATAACTGACAAACTGATATTCCTGAAGTACAGGCTAGAAAATATTAGGATGATCCATCATATCTTGAGGATATAATAAAACAGTAGGGTTTGGTATTTAAAAGCCTTCCCAGTCAGACTCTATACTACCTTTTTAACCTTATTTCACATTAGTTCCTGTCATATTCCTAATATTCCAGTCAAACTGACCTCCTTGGTGCTCTCCATACACAACATTTTGTTCCCCAGCTCTGCCTTTGCATTGACTATACCTCATGGATAGAATTAACCCCCTCTTTAGATCCAAATTATCTTGCTTCCTTCAGAGCTCAATTAGAGTCAACCTATGCAAGGCCATTCCTGATCACACCAGTTGAGTTCCTAGTTAGAACTATTTTTTAAATAAGTGTATTCCCTGTGCCTGGGAAGCTAGATTGTACAGTCAATGGAGCACTGGGACTGGAGTCAGGAAGACCTGAATTCAAATCTGGCCTCAGACACTAGTTGTGTGACTCCCTGGGAAAAGCACTTAACCCTTTTTGCCTCTGTTTCCTCATGTGTAAAATGAGTTGGAGAAGGAAATAAAAACCACTCCAGTATCTTTGCCAAGAAAAATCCAAATTGAAATGATAAAGAGTTGGACATGACTGAATAACAATAAATTCCCAGTTCCTACCACAGTGGGAAGCATAGACTAAGTGTTTATGTATATGTATTGATGGAAAATTGAATATAATATATAATTATGTTGTATATAACACACATATCACCAAATCTATCATTCTTTTATATAGGGAGTTCTTGTTGAGGAAATCTCTCAGTAAATGCAGATCAGCATCTGCTATGAGACTTATTTTTGTTCAGTCATTTCAGTCGTGTTCAACTCTTTGTGACCCCATTTGGGATGTTCTTTTCAAAGATACTGGAGGGGTTTGCCATTTCCTTCTCTAGATTATTTTACAGAGGAGGAAATTGAGGCAAACAGGGGTAAGTGACTTGCCTGGGGTCACACAGTTTGTAAATGTCTGAGGTCAGATTTGAGCTCAAGAAGATGAGTCTTCCTGACTTTAAGCCTTGCACTCTATCCACTGTGCCACCTAATTGCTATAAGATTTTTACTCTTGTAAAGTTGCCTTGAGTACTGAGAGATTATATAACTTGTCTAGTAATAGATAGCCTACAGATATCCGCACGGGGTCCTGAACCAAGATTTTCCTGACTCAAAGGCCAGCTCTTCCTTCTTCCTACTATGTTAATGCCACATTATGGCACACTGTGCCACATCCTTTATCTGTTATGGCATATGTGTATATAATTGTATGTGTATGGTATTGCATTGACTCAGCTATGTAAATACTGTTTCACTCTAGTAGAATGTAAGCACCTTGAGAGCAAGGATTTTTTTTTTTTAATCTGGGTATTCCCAGTGTCTAACATAGTGAATGACATATAGCAGTATATAATAAATGCCAGTTGAATGAATACCTGCTTTCCCATCTTGAAAAAATCTTTATGAGAAAAATCTACAAACACATTGAGAGCAACCACAAGGGAGATTTGAGAAGAAATGGGCAGAATTTTGCATACAATATTACACAAGACCACATATTTGCACTCATGCAATTGACTAAAAGGTAGAGAGAATAGAAAATATCATTCTGCTGATGATTTATTAACTTTTTTAAAAAAATTATTTGTTTCAATAGAGCAAAATGCTTTTTTAAAGGTCCCCCCCCCAAAAACAATGTGTTTTCCATGCATAAATCAAAATCAGACAAGATTCCCTGAAAGGCATAATAATAAAACTGCCTTTCTTTGATAATGCTTTGATTATTAATATCAGGTCATTCAGTCAGTCAATAAGCATTTATTAAGCCCAAGCTTAACAAATGTGCCAAGAACATTGCTATTCCTAAGGACACAAATATAGACAAAAATATTCTTTCTTCCCTCAGGGATTTTAAATTCTAATGGGAGAAACAACATGCAAATAACTATGTTCATTCCAGACATATACAATGTAATCTGAGAAGTAAGGCACTGACAGTGACTGGTTGGGCATCAGGGGAGGGGTGGGGTTCAATCAACTAGGGTCTGATGCAGAAGGTGGGATTTAAGCTGTCTTGAATGGGACCAGAGAAGCCAGGAGGTATAAGTGAAGGAGAGTAATCCAAGCATGGGGGTTAACCAATGAAAAGGTACTGATTTGGAAGCTGGAGTATTGACAAGAAGTAGGAAACTTTCTATCAGATTCTGGGATAATAGGCAACCATTGGGGTATATTTACATTATAAGACTTGCACTTTG
This sequence comes from Petaurus breviceps papuanus, assembly GCF_028583685.1. Classification (NCBI taxonomy): domain Eukaryota; kingdom Metazoa; phylum Chordata; class Mammalia; order Diprotodontia; family Petauridae; genus Petaurus; species Petaurus breviceps. The sequence goes on from NW_027186546.1 coordinate 3,412,230, forward strand.
GGAAAACCACTTTGGCACTTGAGTTGAGAATGAATTGGAATAGGGATAGACTTGAGGCAGAGAGACTAATTAGAGGGTTATTGTATAGCCCACGTTTCAGGTGATGAATGACTATACCAAGATGGTAGTTCTGTGAGTGGGGAGACATGAGTGTTGTGGAAGTAGAAATGACAAAATGTGGCAATAGATTGAATATATAAGGTAAATGCAAATGAGTTGATGAGTCTAGATTAATGGAAGAATAATGTCCTTAAAGGCTATAGAAAAGTTTGGGTGGAGGGAGAGGAATTGGAAGGAAAGATAATGTTTAGCTTTAAATGTGATGACTTTTACATACGTATAGGACATACAGTTTAAGATGTCCAAAAGATAGTCAGCGATTCAAGATTGAAGTACAAGAGAGAGGAGGTCTGAATATAGATCTGAGAATAGTTGAATTCATGGGAGCTGATGACCTCATCAAGCAAAATAGTAAAGAGTAGAGAAGAAGACCCAGGACAGAGCTGAAAGGGCGAAGGAAACTGTAAAAGAATGATCAAACAGCTATGAGAACCAGAAGAGAACTGTGTCACCTAAACCTAGATATGAGAAAGTATCCAGAAGGAGGGTTAGCATCAGTTAAATATAGGTCAAGAAGAATGAGAATTGAGAAAAGATCATTATATTTAGCAATTAAGAGGTCACTGATTACTTTAGAAAGAACATTTTCCATTGAATGAGGAGGTCTGATGCCAGAATGCAAAGGTTTTAGAAGCAAGTAAAGGGGAGATACAGATGAGTAGCTAGTGGGGATGGTTGGATCAAGTGACAGGGGTGGGTTTTTTTTCTGTTGGTTTTTTTTTTAAAGGATAAAAAAAGATTGAATTTGTAGGCAGTAGAGAATCAGTAGGAAAGAGAGAGCTTAAAGATTAGCAAATGAGGATGACAAAGTAATTTTCTAGGGAAGATGGGAGGGGAGAGGTTGGGATCAAAGGTTTACGTTGAGAAATGTGTCTCAGTAAGGGGAATGAATGCCTCTTCTAAGGTAGGGTTGAAGGAAAAAGGAGTGAGAGAAGATGTCTAAGTGATGTGAGATAAGTAGCGAAAAGGGAATTCAGCAAATACCTGCAATTGTTTAGTGAAGTACAAGGTGCTGCCATCATATAAAATAGTGGGGTAAGGAAGGGATCCTGTGGGGGACTTGAAGAGAGAATAGAATGTTTAGAAAAGCTACTGTGAATGGGATCACAAACTCACTAATGAGATGCAAAAAAAAATTGCCTTGATGCAGTTGAAATTATATCACATAAATTCGTAGTGGATCCTGTCACATTCGTGATTTCTTCCAACTCCATAAGGTATAAGCAGTGACCTACATAGTTGACAAAAGTATTTGCAACCATCATGAAGTATTACCAGAGAAGGAGGCCAAATGAATAAGGAAATATATGATAAAAGATAGTAAGGTCCTCCACACATTCCTGCTTCCAGATGAAATTTTGTTAATTGTATGCAGCTCCAGAACATTGAAGAGTGCCACCTTAATGATATCCATAATTTCTCAAAAGTTTTCAACTTTATTTTCCCTATAAGAAAGTATTTAGTATTTTAAAAGTATTTGAATACTATATTAAATCACCAGCTACATGCCATCCAATACACTAGGCTCTAAGGATATAAATACCTCAAATGAAACAAGAGGGTGATATAAAATGGATAATCCATCAGTATCTAAATCTTCAACATACATTGTACATGGAAAATGAGCTGAGTTCATATTTGAAAAGGAGTAGGAGAGGAGCTGGTTTGCCGTGGAGAAATTGCACAATACTTTTAATGATCCTGAGTTTCTCCCTGAAATAAAGGTTCTTTTTTAAACATCAATATTCTTCCAGTGATGCAGCATGGCCTTGATTCACAGAACACTATAATCTCTAAAGAATTATGGCTATAGGTCACCCAAGAGGCAATGGAGAAGTACATGGTTTGTATGAGTAAGCTGCAAATATTACCAGCTGAAAATTACACAAGAGAGGTGGTGTATAGGATATGATCAGAAAGATATGTGATTAGAAAAGAAGCTGGTCCAATCTGAGCCAGGCAACTAATTTGTTTTATAACTCTGATACAAGAATCACAGAATTTTAAAGTAGGAAAGAATTTCAGAATACAACTGGTACTTCACAAAGATTCCCCTCTATAAGAGAGCCAACAAGTGGTCAACTAACTTTAGCTCAAAGATGTCTAGTGAGGGGAGGGAGCCATTATTTCCTAAACCAGCCAATTCTAATTTTAGAAAGTTCCATTTGTTAAGAAGATTTTCCTTACCTTAAGCTTAAATCTACCACTCCGCCACTTTTCCTCATTTGTTACTTTGGGAGAAAACAAAAGAAATTAAATCCTTCTTCTGCATTAATAGTCCTTCAAATTACTTTAAGGCAGCTATCTTGTACCTACTAAGGCTTCTCCTCTCCAGCAACTCTCCAGTATGAGTTAGTTATTAGGAAACAAAATGTCCTGATTGAGCTTTTGAGTGATGGCAAGCCTTAAATAAGCAACACAGTGAGGGCCCTTAAGTAAACATGAAGACCCCCAAAAATCTAGGAGGATACTAAATATAAGAAAGAGGGTTACTGAAAATTAACTTCCTGTACTTCACAATTTTGTCTACAACCGGTCCTTTCCCCTTTTAAAAGTGGAGGAAATTAAAGCTTAGAAAAGTTAAATAATCTTGCCCCCCAAGTCACTCAAATTGTGGCCTCCCTCAAATTGTGGTTCATGACCCCTAAGTTTCACCCTATTCTATAACCTCAAGATACACATTGTCCTTCTGTAGTTCAGATCAGTTTTTATAATCATCTTTGTTGTTTTTAAGGCTCTACTGCTTCATACTTTAATAAAACTTTGTTTTATTGTTTTGAGGATTGGCACCCAAAACTTAATTGAGCAACAAACTGTGTCCTCTCCAAATCTAAAACCCTGCTTATAAATAGGAGGCATAGAATATTATTTATTTTACATCTTACCTAGTAAAAGTATTCTCAAATCTAAGAAAGTTACCATTCCAATTCTCCTACCATCTCCAAATGAAAAATGGAATAATGGACAGATCATAATTAGATTAAACACCATCATCCTTTAATTCAGTCACTGAACTGAGGCATTTAGAGATTGTATTCAGAGTTATTTAGATAGTTTATTGTGGCATTTTTTTAAATGAACCAAAATGCTGTTTTTAAGAGAAGTTTCAAAATACAAATCATTAACATATGCAAACCAAATGTAGACAATTTACCAATGGAGTTTTAAAACAACATATGAACCAAAATTAATTTTCATTATATTATCATTTAAAATCCAAGTTTAAAACCTTCTTTTTTGTCTTTCTTAAAGGAGCTAGGTGAATCCTTCTTTTCAATAATAAAAACTACATTTATCAGGCTAAAACCAGGCCTATGCAGTTACGTCTTTCAGGTCACTTTCAAAATTCTTATCATGACACATTCTAATTATTGATGACTAGGTGAAGGAATTATAATGATAATTATAACAATCCCTAATAGTTGTTAGAAAAGTGAATTTTGTTTCATTTTTAAAATACATTATATTTGAAATTAAATGCATTTAGGGGATAGTCTACTCTGAACAAATTTCATTCTATAGGGAACCATTACATGCTTATACAATCTGAATAAACGTAATCAGGTTATTCTGACTTCTTTAAATGTGAACATTAATTTTTTGAAAGGGTGATTAGGCATGTTTTGTAAGCATTGTACTGTTTCTAATTTGCCTTATGGGGAAAATATTGAACCATTCAAGCTTATTCTTATACTTCTGACCAATATGCTGGAAAATTTAAAATTCCATCATCCTCAGGCCTTATCCCACAGAAGGAATAAGACAAAGACATTTACCAAAAAAACTATAAACTTTTTTTCATTATCTTTTATTTACTCCTGTATGAATATTCTATCAAGATAGCATCTTAATACACATAAATATATTTTAACATTTGACAAAAACCATATATCAGACTAAACAGGATATGCATTCATGCATATATGAAGTAAAACTAAGTTAACTTAAAATAACCCCTGGATCTAAAATGCCAAATTATTTACAAACATGTTTGAGAGTTTTCAATGCTGTATATAGCATATCACTCAACCAGAGCAGTTTAAACTCAACAACAAAATTAATACATGAATTCCATGTGAGATTTTTAAAGTTTTCTTGTTTAAGTCAGATTAAGCTACATTGTTCATTCACAAAGGGCAACCAAATAGAAAGAAAGAAAAATCCCTGCTAATTTTTTCATTTATAAGGTTGTTAGAAAAGAATACCATTACATGGGGAGTTTGGGTTGGGAGGGCAGAGAGTATGGGGAGAGTAGAATAATTTCAAGCAAGGATGCTGCTATATAATTATCACAAATAACTAAATAATTATCCACATCCTTTCCCACCCCCCAAATTAAATGTTTTTAAACTTCTCATGTGATGAAAGATTTACCTTTTAGGGGAAAAAAAACAAAGGAAATTTCTACTAGTACAAGGGTTTAGGGCTATTGCATCAGTTATAGTTATAAACGTAGTTTGTGATTTTTATCTTGTATATTTCTGATAAATAAATAGATGATGACATAATTTGCAAAAGAACTTTGTAATGATGCTTAAGAAAACATCACTTCCATGAAAGTATTTATGATTTTAAATCATTGTGGCTGAATTTATGAGAGCTATATTTAAGTCCAGAAGAAGCACCGCCAAAAACTTTGTTCTATGCATCTGTAATTGAGACTGGATTCCTTCATTATCTGAGCTGACAGCAGTCTACATACAACTGAATTCCTTTACAATTAGACAGATCAAAATCCAGCAACTCTGAAAATACTCTTTAAAAGCTTCCTCATTTTTAAGATTATAAAATTTAAACTTTAAAACAACATATTTCAAAACCAACTCTCTCTTAGCTAAATCACTCTTTGCAATCAAGATTTTCTTCTCTAATCCTAATCAAAAACTCTCTCTTGCTTTCCTAATTGAAATGTCCAATGCCTACAAATCTCCCACGCCTTTACTTCATTGGCCTGTTTTGTTTGTGTGGGCTTTTTTTTTTAAGGATGCTAGGAGCCATTATTTATGAGCAGTAAGGAAACAAATCACTCTGTCTAGTCCTCTTGCAGATTCCCACACTTATTACCCCCAATCCCACAGATTTCCACTAGTCCTGCCTTTGCAAAAAGTACAGTGCTGAGACTGAAAGCAGTCCCTGGGGAAATCTGACCATGCCCTTGACAAATTGCTATAGATATTCTAGGATCTAAGTTGAGTTAAAAGAAGTCCTGAAACTTTTCTTAAAAGACAGGGTTGACTCCCACCATCAGTATCTTGGAAGGGGAGGGGTGAGAGAGACTGTACAGAGAGAATTCTCATATTGACCTGTTTTAGCATAGAAGGAAAGATTCAAATGATTCACATTTTGAACTTAATTCATGCTGGGGGGCTTTTCAAGACACTCGAAAGTGCAAATCTTACCAGGAAAATACTTACTTTACAAACTACTTAGGATAATAACTGTGTGTGTGTGTGTGTGTGTGTTTTAATGTAATCGGTTCCTCTAACGGGCTTTGCGTGAATTCCTTGCCAAGTGGATCAATAATCTACAAACTGCAGTTAGCCTTCTCAAACATTTCCAAACATAAGTTTGGAATTGGTCTCAATTCCATAACCTCTTTTCCCTTCCTCTTTATTTTTAAAACCCCGAAGTATAAGGGAGTCTTCCTAAGCCAGATCTTAAAGTGACACAAACACGTGAGTGCTTTTCACTTTGCACACATACTCAGAAAGTAGTTGCAATTAAAATAATTTAAAGCTTCCTGTCTCGGGAGAGCTCAATAATGAAGGATGAGCTATGTCCCTCAGTTGTGAAGAGGGAGGGCGATGGCGAAGGAGAAAAGAAAAGTGAAATAGAAAGGTTGGGGGTGGGGGAGAAAGGGGGCACTTAAACTCTGGGAAGGGTGGGGAGTAGAAGGCTTTGTCCAACTTTCAGGGTGTGCCCCCTGACGTGTCAGAGATGGACAAAAAAAAAATCAGATGGCCCTAGAAGACGGTCCACCACATCACCACCAGCAGTACCCCTGATAAAAGACAAGCCTCTCAACGAAAATATAAAGTTATCTAATTTTCTAGGCTGGATTGACGCATACGCTGAAGCATCCCACTGGGCAGCTGTCCCTGATGATGACATTAAGGTTTAAAGCCTCCAGATGCCCCCCTCTCGCCTCCTCCCTTACCCTCAACCCAATCCCCCTCCTATAAAGCACTTCATGAAACTCCGATCCCCACCCCCTCTCCCTACAAAAACCCCCCCCCAACCCCCCCTGTTTCCCCCCCAGCCCGCTTCCTTTTCCTTATTCTCCAGCTGGAGCTGAAAATGAGTGCTGAGTGGAGAGCACTGTGAGCAGCAGAGGGAAGCTCTTCTGCTTTGGATATCTGCCCACAACAATATCTGTACGAACAACAAAGTTAAAATGATTAGATTCAGGCACCTTACCCGGTCTCTTTAAAGTCTCCTCTTGCGTGGGATGCAAAGTGGAACAGTGATGGGCTGGGGGGAAACAAGAGGAGATTGGAGATGGATTTTGGTAGATCGCCTTTTTTTCCCCCTGTGTGTCTATGTGTGTATGTGTGTGTGTGTGAGAGAGAGAGAGTGTGTGTGTCTCTCTCTCCCTCTGTCTCTCTCGCTCGCTCACTCTTTCTGTGTTGCTCTCAAGGACGAGGTGAAATCCCTTTGCTGGTCATGAGGCGGCTTCAGAGACAAACAACACAATGCGAGTGCAAATAACAAAGGCAAAAAGACACTGGAAACAATGGGGGAGGAGAGGGCAGCCGCACCAGCTCTCTGTACACTCGCCAGTCACCTCAACACACGCTGGAGAGGTGGTGCGGGGGGAGGGAGGGAGGGGAAGGGGAAGGGGGGGACTCCCTCTCTCACTTCAGATCTCTTCTGATGTTTCTTAAACAAACCCTGACCTCCTTACTGGAGCTCTTCCCCCCCACCCCCCACCCCCCAACCTCCCGCTTAGTCTGGCCAAATAGGAGGGGGAGAGAGTTTTCTCTCCTATCTGCTGCAGAGTAACTAGATTGTAAAATAACACAGTGATTACTAACACGGTGTAGAAATTTAAAAAAAAATTCTGTCTGCCACTTAAAGGAGCAATAAAATAATCGCAGGAGTGCAAAGGAGTCATGGATATAGGAATATATATGGATATATAAGATATAGGAATATATATATATATATATGGATATGTATCTAGATAGCTATATCTCGATTCCAATGCGCCTATAAATATGCATGGATGTTTAATCAAGTCCCCTTTGTCAACTTCTTCACCGAGCAGAAATCCTCGCTCATGGCTGTGAAATCATTACCTGATCTCCTTCCAGGAGCCCCTCTCTCAATCTGCCAACAGTAAACATCGCTCTATGTGTGTGTGTGTGTGTGTGTGTGTGTGTGTGTGTGTGTGTCCCCACAAAACCTTCCGTAAGGGGAGCAGCTGTCTGCTGGGTGCAAAGACTGAACGAGGAAAAGGGTTTGATTTTTTAAAAAGATCACTGCAGCCGGCCTCTGGGGATCTTTCGCCTTGATCACTCTTGTCGTCCTACTCAGTCTCCTTTCCCGACAGATCCCACCAAATAGCAGCTATTGTTTACAATTCACTACTACCTACTTCTTCCAAAAAAAAAAAAAAAAGTTTTGAAGCTATTCCATCTCTGCCTTTGGGGAAGTTCAGTTAGTTTGTATTTGTTGTGTGTGGATTAAGCACAACAAATCAATGCGTTAGACCCAGCGGATGTTTTTGAAGGATACATTACATACGGGTCCGTGCCTGACTTCAACACTTCTTAAAATGAAGTACTTAGCTAGCAAAACAGTGTAAAGTCAGAGGTTTGCCCTAATAGATACAAGCTCCGAGAGAGAGAGAGAGAGAGAGAGAGAGAGAGAGAGAGAGAGAGAGA